>NC_079884.1:26824998-27131967 GCF_029227915.1 Hydractinia symbiolongicarpus
TTGACATATTGGAATGGGCGGTATGGCGTCCAATTAACCCTCCATCTTATGCTCTCATCGCTCTTTAAAAAAAGATGGGCTTGCTCGGGATAAAGTTCATTTTTTATGTAATTGTGAGATGTTCTAAGTGATGTCCCAATATTATATTGGCATATAATAACTTAGTAAATGGTGCATATTTCGTATTAATTATTTGGACCAACTTTATATTAATATTTTAAGGCAGTAATATTTTCATTCAAATTTAGATCTTAAAAAGATTTCCGTTTCGTGTGTACCACAAGAAAGAGGAAACATTTGGTATCGAAACTATCAAAAATATTTGCAAAAGTAACGCAAAGAAAACATGTGTAGCCGGATTGCGGTTGTTTCTACATTTAAAATTGGATGAAATTAACAGTTAGATATTAATTTTCTATTTTTTGTGCCAAATTTTTTGTGTATGAAAAATATTCTTTGGGCAATAACGCTGTTTATGCAAGCTCATATGACAACACTTATCTTCTTTGTCACTTCTTTTCATTAAGTATACACTTTTTTATAAAAAAAAACAAGAAATTTGTCTTTCTGGAGTATTCTTATTTTTTCACATGGAAGAGGCACACATTTAGTGAATCGCGGGTGTATAGTGTTTCTGTTTAGAGGATCCAATAATCCACTTTTAATAACAATTTTTTTGTCTGACATACTACCCGGATAAGCAGACAAGATAAAAGTGAAACCGCCTCCAGGAGCAATTGCAACCAATACTTTCACGGTTGTAAGAAATAAGGAATCTGAAACTGCAACTTTCAATTCAACACAATCAATGATACATCGTGTGTTTGGAAATAAATCTTTTAAGGACTTTGGCATAAGTTCCTGAATTTTTTCTCTGCTAGGCCAAATGCAAATGGAATCGAGTCTGAAGTACATATAATGTATCCCATGTGGTGAAGGTATTTGTGATTGTGACCTCACTTGCTTTAAATAAAAATGCAAAGTGCCTAATTATAAATCCTCTTCTCAATTTCACAAGAGTAATTAAAAAACTTTCAAGTGCTGAAAATGTTCTTTTACGTCCACGACTGAATCTCTTTTGGTGACTGATTATTACATAGGACAGGCTTTTCTCCCATGATACCAGCATTCCAAAATACCAGCATTCAAAAAAAAAAAAAATGCAGCATTCAAAAATGTCAATAATGACTTTAGAACATTTATATTTTGTAGTCCTGTATAAAAATGACATATTTCATCTGATCCAAGTATGTAACTAACAAATTCAGATTTTCTTGAAGGTATTTGTGACATGTGTTTATTTTGCTGCTCAATTTTCAGTTTTAATTGTGTTGCTGTATTTTTCCAGTAATCAGATGTATTTTGTACTGTTTCTTTTTTGACATAACAAAGTATTCTCACTTTCAAGTTTTATAATGTTGTCTCTTAAAATGTCTAATTCATCAGGTTTCATCTCCATATTTTCTTGTTCTAACTCTTCTTGAGGGGATGAAAATCTGTACTGAGGGTCTTGCAGTTGGTGCCTCTCTCTTAGTAATTTTATCTCCATAATCATTTCAGCTGTGTAGTGTAGGCTTAGCAACAGTAATAAGTCGTTTTCTGGTACCACCTGGCGGTCTATAAATTACATTTAAACTGAAATATTTTTCACAAATTTGGGTATATGTTGTAACACTAAAACCATCTCTTCCATCCTGGCGTTTTATCAGGCACTGTTTTAAGCGCTTGGTCAGTTGGAAAGTTAAAAAAAAAAACTACGACCAGGAGGCTTTCTCACTTCATTATCAATAATGTACTCACGTGAAAAAAAACCATATGCTGCACATTGTCTGCCAAGAGATACTTTCTTAATTTTAGTAGAGCTTTTCTCCACCATGTTCAATGTTGTTTTTCACGGAATAGCATTAGTCTCACTTTCATGTCGGGGCCGCATTACGTAATTTAATTTATGAATAGGTCTATTATTGAATTTCCGCGCCCGCAGGCGTAGGAAATTCTTTAAAACCGTCGTTTTTTTCTTTTAGAGCATTTTTTGAGAAAAAATCGACCCTGGGATTTCACTTTCCTCTGAGAGGAGGATAGTATTGGTATAACTTACTAACCCTGTCCCAAATGGTCAATTGAACGTCACAGATATAAACTTTGTACCCAAGCTCCCTAAGTACTGGGAAGTCATCTAAATGACGTATCAGGCCAAAATTGGACAAAATTTGGCACAGTTAACAAAAAAGTATGCTGAACATAATGGTGACATCATAATTTTGATTTTTGTCACCTTAATGTCATTTTAGGCCAAAATTGGTCCAAAAATTAAAACTACTTTATTTTCAACAAAATTTGGCACAGTTAACAAATAAAGTAATGATGATGATAGAAAAATGTGATTTTTTGTCACCTGAATGTCATTTCAGGCTAAAATTTGTCCAAAAATTAAAACTCCTTTATTTTCGACAAAAATTGACACAATTATTAAAAAAATTGTGCTGAAAATGATGGTCACATCAAAATTTTGATTTTTTGTCAACTAAATGCCTTTTAAGACCATAAATGTTTCAATCGCAAGAGTTTTAACCATGAATGATAGGCTGTATTTTTTGTTAGCAATTTCTTTTAAAACGTGAGTTTATTATGACACGTTTCGTTTTGTTTGCGTTTGTTGTAAGATATAATGTCATTTGTGTGCTTTATCTTCAGAGCTTCATGCACCAAACCTCTTCGAATGTTTGACACGATAACACAACGAATTAGCAGGTTGTCATCAAATATTTTGGTAGCAAGCGGAAATTCTTAGAGCCCCCAAGGCTTCTTGTTTTAATTAAAAATGATTTAAGGTATTGTTTTTGTCTTTACTGATCTTTACTTTATTGATATAACTTTTGGAAATTCATATCTGAAATCTTTGGGGAAAAATACTTTCATTTGTATTTTTTACTATGCAACGGGTTTTCTTTAAGGTCAATTTTCCTTAAGTTTCTATAATTCGAACAGTTTTTCAGTCCCTTCAGCACGATTCTCTACCTCATTCGAATTTTAGAGCGAAAATAGTGCTTTGACAAATTCAAATGACACCATTTTTGGTGTCGTCCTGAGAAAAGCACTTGGTGATGCAACTCGTATTATCGAAAGAGATCGTATCTCCAATGTAAAGCGATCAAATATTCAACAGTTTTTCAAATAGAGTTTCTCTTTTTTGTGTAAACAATGAAAATAAAGATTGAATGAAACTTGAATTATGTTTTCTTGATTTTGAAATTAACGTAATTTCTCTCTGTAAATTTGAATTTTTACTCTCTGAAGCTGAACGTTCGAATTACAGAGACTTTTTATAATTCGAATCTCTCTATAATTTAAACAAAAATTTTTCCCTGTGGGAATTCGAATAACTATTCTTACCCGGTTTATACGAGAAATCCTCAGCGCTGATTGGCTAAAAAGCCTTAACAACGGGCTTTATACAGCACGGGATAACTTTTAACCAACCAAATCGTAGCTATGAATGCAAACAAATAACATTGCTGAAGAATCGTTAAAACGTAGTTTGCTACATACAGAATCAAAAATCAAGTTACAATAATTTCAAAATCTCGAGTCAATCCACCAGGAGAACAGCAAGAAATATTAATAATTTAAAACCCACTGCGTTTTTTATATAAACATTAATCAGCACAGTGAGTAACAGAAAAAAGGCATATGGTTTATACAACCTTGTCACAAGTAAATCTGTAGAAAATAATCCCGGTTTCTACAAACCCAAACAAAATATCTATCAGTTGATATATACAATATAAACTGTTTGTACATCTCTTCCGAGAAATATTACCCTCGGTCAGCGCATCGACATCGCAAGCTCGGTCTATACCTTGACTTCGACTAACATTTTTCGGTATACAGTAGACTCCCGGTTATTCGAACCTGCACTTATTCGAATAATTCGGTTATTCAAAGTGAGATGGCGTTCCCTTGGATCTGCTTACCCAACTCAGGCAAAAACACTCTCGGTTATTCGAACTTCAGTTATTCGAATAATTCGGTTATTCGAAGTGATTTTTATTCCCCTTGGGGTCAATTATAGGCTAAGTCACCCTCAGTTATTCGAATTTTTCTTATTGGGAGATCGTCGAGTGAGAACATTGATTTTCTGCGATTAAAACACTTTTTTTCTTCAAAAAATCAGGTTTCAATTGAGGCACATGACATCCCCCCGAAGAAGCCAAAGCAGTCAGAGTTGGAAGAGGCCTTAGAATTGTTGGAAAGATGGTCTTTGTTTGACGAGAATGGTCTTGAAATCAGAAAGCAGTTAAACATGATAACACGTACATGTCAAAAACACTACATCGATAGTAAAACACAATGTAGCATTAAAGATTTTTTTAACAGTTGAACTCCTTGTATTTACTAGATACATTTTCTTTATAACTTTCATATTTTAAAACCTGTTAACAATTTGTTCAAATTTATTCTTTCTTCAAAAAGTAAAAATTCTTTGTGTTTACACGCTCAACTGAACCACAATGCCTCAATTACTTAAGAAAAGTCCATCCAATTAAGGTTAAGTTGAAAATCTGGCGGGAAAACGAATTTTTCAGTTATTCGCACTCCCGGTTATTCGAAGTAAATTCTTATCCCCCTTGAGGCTTCGAATAACCGGGAGTCTACTGTATATAGACAAAAAAATTATATTGTACTAGAAACTTCCCACGACTGTTGGTGAATTGGTGGGAGACTAGCTGGGCGTAGCTGATATAAATTAGGAATTACTTATGTAAATGTAGTGTATTAATGATGTGCCATAGAGACAGTACAAAAAGTATAACAGACGTGCGCAATCTTATAGACGAAACCTTCTTTGTAAAGTACACAAGTGAAAGCTCCTTTTCTTGAGATTACGTTCATATAGAACGGAAATTAAAATAGCCGCACAACAAAGGAAAACAAAGATGAGATTATTTAACATTTCTGTTTTTTGGACAAATGGAATTTTGAAACATTTGAGTCTAATCGGTTACCAAATGGAAAGACAAGTTAACATATCCTGCGTAGCCATAGCATTAAAGGCGTCATGCTTGGTGTGTTGAATTATTTTGTTTTGTGACAAAATATTTTGATGATGTTACCGCTTCAAGACGTCATTAATTCAGCCAGCCAATATTTTCTAACGGGAACAAGCACAAAAACGCTACTTTAATCTGTAAGTTAGGTGACAAGAGTAGACGAAAGAAGTTTGAATGCTTTTCCGTTGTGTGATGCGTTAGGAAAATGTCCAAATAGTCATAACACGCTTTTCGTTTATAAGCCACACCACCAATTTGAGGTTCCAATCGTTCAAAAAACGAAGCAACTGGTAAGAAACATCCAGCTTAGAGTGAGTACAAAAAAAGAAAAAAAAAAGAAAATACAAACAACCATAATTATGAGAAACAATATTGCCGATACTTTTCCTTTTTTTAACAGTGACGTAAATTCTATGGGACGACAATCATAGCAAGAATATGATTTCGATTTGCGTACACGCCTAACTTCGCAAACAAACAAAGCATTTGTAAATAGCTAACAAGGAACAGAAATAATCGAATTAACATAATGAAATTATTATTCAGTTCGTTTTTGAAAAAATAAAATCTTGCTTGCCAGTAATCAAGGCCAACAAAATAATTTACGGTGAAAATCACTTTGATCTCGGGGTGGAAATGACATTTGTCTCGGGGTAGAAATGACATTAATCTCAATGTGGAAATGACATTGATCTTGGGGTAGTAAACACATTGATATCGGGGTGGAAATCACGTCGATCTCTGGGTTGAAATCGCATTGATCTCTGGGGAATTGTTGTTTAGGCTTGAAATGCGATTTGTGTACAAGCAAGTCAAGATAGTAAAATTCAGGGCTTTTTTGTTTTTTTGGACTGCAACGAAACCTGAGCAGTTGAAGGATGGAGCTTGAGACTCTGATAAAAACCGTTCGTACTCACCTAGGCTTTCTAAATATTGTTGTTATTTTTTACTCCGTATATATCTCTCTATTCCTTTTACATCATGTGGATTTCAACTTCTATTTTGGGTATCAGAAATAAAAAAAAACGATATAGCGATACAGTTTAGATACGTTATAAAATGACTTACCAATTCTTGGTGATACATAAACTGTCTTTCATAAAGTGATTCATGTGGCACACAAGATAGAGATACACGCGTGCGCTCAATGTTATTTTTTTAGGTACGAGACTTAGCTTGTCTTAATAACGAAAGCGTCACTTCCCTTCCATGAAATTAGATACTAGTGATTTTAATTTATTTAATCATCTTGAACCATAGATTTTTTTTGTTAACAAAAATCATAAAGAAGAACAATTAAAAATTTAGAAAAAGAAAGCCTTTCAAATCCATCATCTTCTTTCTATTTTATCTTTTTTACGACGAAAAATGGACCCTATGTTGTTTGTATTTAAGTGAAAGGGCGTATCACAACAGGAAATAAAAGTCATTTCGTTGACGTTATCCTGAATCATTTTCCGCTTTGTTATGTGTTTTCAAATGTAACATCCATTTTTTTGGCTGAGAGTAAGAATTATTTACGGACTTTGGCGTAAAGGCTGAATGATCCTATAGGATACAACTGGGGACGATGAGTTTTTATGAATCCAGCATAAGCTCTGGTATAAAAATTGTTTATTAAAGATATTTCGACGTGCGGTCGTGCATGTTTCATATTTAAAAATAGAAGCAAGAAAATTTGTGGTTATCAAAATATGCATACCGCAAAAACTTTTTATTTTTTTAAAAAAGTACTCCATTGACAGAAAATTTGTGAGTCAACTCGCAAAATTAAATTTCACAGTTTTCAGTTTGATCCAGATTTAGCGAGATTTAATTTTGTAAATTTAAAAAGGTTTTAGAGGTTTTTTTGAATTTATACAGCTTTCGAGCATTGATGTTGCTCTCCATTCTCCTAAATTCTGAATAGCATTGTGCAATAACCAGACCACTCAGAACATCAAGGTACAGTATTTTTCAGTTGCCTTAATAAATACATAACAGTGAAATCTAAAGAAAAAATGCTAAACTAAAAACATGCCCGGGTATTAATTTTAACATATGACGTTTAGAATTTAGATGATTTAGCGAAAGGAAACGAATCAACAAAAAAATTCTGGTATTATATTGACTTAAATATGATTCGTTTTACGAAATTGCTTCCTTTTTAACTCTGTTATGATTTCAAGAGTTATTTATTTTTCGTGATTTTATTTAAAGGTATTAATTTTCGCAAATTCGATGTTGAAGGGCATTTGTTGGTACTTAATATCTCGAATTTAATCAAACTTCAAACTCTACGAAGACTGCGTAAACTACAACCAGCGAAGATTTAAATTATCGAAGGATTTTAAGAGTGCGTAATAATCTCTTATAATAACACGCCAAGTTTGTATATGCAGTCTACTCTCGTTAAGCGGAGCCTCCACGGGACCGAAAAAAATGGTTCCGTTTATCGAATGTTCCACATATCCGAATTGCTCGATAAGTGAAACCTCTATGAAACCGAAAAAAAGTTCCACCCATCGAACTTCTCTCTTATCTGAAATCTCAGGAGACCGCGGAATTTACAAATAATCAAAAACAGGAGGAGGAATAAAAGACGCCTAAATTTACACAGGTAAGCCTTTGCTTTGAAGACTGAACAGCTGCCATTTTTGAAATGTGACTGCTAATATAGTTTTTATGTTTTCATTACTTGATAGCAACCGAATGTTCGCATTCGAGAAAAGAATGTTTTCGTTAAAATGATTCGAACGTACTGTAGATGATTTTTCTTTTGGAAAAGTTCCACTTATCTGAATAAATATTGCTCAAGGGTCCAAAAAATGGTTCCACTTAATGAAAGTTCCACTTATATGAATAAATATTGCTCTAAGGTCCAAAAAATGGTTCCACTTATTGAAAGTTCCACTTATCTGAATAAATATTGCTCAAGGGTCCAAAAAATGGTTCCACTTATTGAAAGTTCCACTTATCTGAATAAAAAAGAGATGTTTGGTGATGCAAATTCAAGGGACCGGGAAATTGGTTCCACTAAACGAAAGTTCCACTTATCCAGGATTCCACTTATCGAGAGTAGACTGTAAAACATTACCTATTATAATATTTTGCATTTAGCTTATAATTTATCGTGTGGCGAAAGTAGTAGCTGTAAATTTTGGTAAAATTTAGAAGTCATGACTTGTTGTAAAACAACACAACCTCAATGACTACATAAAAGCTGGATCACTGGTGGTTGGTTTGTTGGTTCCGCAAAATTTAGTGGTTCCCTGTTTTAGTATATATGGTAAAAAATACTCTTTGAGGAATCATGAAAAACTATCATCTATTTCATTTGCGATTTCGATTAAAATTAAGGGGAGTTAGTTTTAGTGCAGGAAAAATCCCCTAATCCTGTAACTTTTAAAATTCCTTCTTTATATCAAAGTTATAATACCAATCACAGGGAAGTATCATTGTTGTCTTGGTTACGTCGTTTTTAACGTCAGAAAAACCGTAAAATTGCGGTTATTGTAGTGTGCATTTTTCAAGAAACCTTTAAAAGAACAAGCTGTGTGATTTATTTCCATAGAGAATAATAAAAAGATTGAAAAACTTTTAACTTTAACTACGACATTGTGTTAAAGGGTTCTAAAATTTTAATCATAAACACACTCCTGCACAGTAAATTCCGTGAAAAAAAATAGACAATAAAAGAAAGAACACCCACCAGTTTTATATTTGATAAGTATATTTCGAAGAAAAGTTAAAATCAAACCTATATTCCAACTTTATTTTCTATATTTTGTTACTTTTAGTCGACGTATGAACATTTCATCCAACATTCATTTTTTGTGATCTGATTTGCGCATTTTAAAATTTTTGAAAATTTCAAGAAAGAAGAAAAAAGTTGTGTTGGATGAAGTTTGATTGCTGTGAAACATTCCATCCAACAATTTCGGCAAGATTAAGGAAAGTCTCTGATTGAAATGCGTCATTTTTTATGTTGGTTTGGTTTGGTGGTATGTTATGTCCAACATCTACAAACTCTGTGAATTTCGAACCTCGTTCGACAACATTTGAATTTGTCAATAGAATGTTTACAATTCGTATGCGTCAATATAAAATATCATTTGCAATTACGGGCAAAGCAGGCTAAAACACAGTTACTCATTTGACCAGGTGAAATCAAATAGGAAATCTCATTAAGTATGAACTCAAAATCTCCTACGTCCATTCTAAACAGTTCCCTGAATTCGATTCTCAATTCCTTTATGATATTATTAAAATATCCATTTTCCCCTCTCCTCTTTATCCACTCTCTTCTTTTACCACCTATTGGCTTTTTGTCATCTGAAGCTCATTCAGTAACACAACAAGCACTGCAAGAATGAATGAACGATCAAAATTTCAAACGTTCAAATAATGGATGAAAGAAGTGCCCACAAACCTAAAATCTTACTTCCTCCAACATGAAGTTTGTCATACAACATTTCATCCAACATGGGAAAAGCGTGTTTGTTCCGGCCTTTACATGTTGAACTTTCAATCAGTAGTAATAAGGATACGTCACAAACTATTCTCGTTTCCAGAATTTATTCTACGCCTATACTCGCTTGTAACAACAGGCTATGGTGCTAGCCTGTTGTTACAGAGAATGCAGTTCAAACTATAGATGTTGATTTAGAAACACGAAGTACCCTTACAATTTTCACACGAGTAATTGCAAACTAACGTAAAATGAAATGCACTATAAGCGAAACACCAAAAAGGCGTCGTTAAGGGCAATTTAACAATTACACTTCTTCAATTGGCTGCTTTTGTGGGAATATAATCTTTATAGAAGCACATAGCTATAAACAAAACGAGAGGTAAATAATAGTACTCCTATATCTCTTCTTCAAATATTGGCACCCTGCAAATAAGTCGCCACAGCTTCAACCCTTGAAATTAAATGTTTATGTGTGCCCTGTACATTAACTGGAATAATTATTAGTTTTTTTTAATCTAAAGTTGTGAAATAGAAGTCAAATGGTGGCATTTAATAGAAGACAGGACTTCTTTGATTCAACTGATCACCCATTTAATAAACACACCCTTAAACGAATCTCTTTTAACCAATGAAAAAACAGGAAAAATACATCAATACACAGAATATCATACCGCAGTAGATCTTTTACAAATCTTACATATTATCTTTAAAACATCAGTGGCAAAACTACAGTGGTGCAACCGCAAGACATCCGAAAAGTTCACTTCAACTAAAATAAGCTTCATAATTTTTAAAATGTTCACCAGCTTGTGAAATGTTAGTTAAACATTTGATAAACAATTAAACAGTTGATATCTGGCGATGCGCAAAATGAAAGCTGCACAGTAATAACCAATTTGACGTTTAGGTTTAAATTTCAATGTTAACAACAATAAATTCCCAGTGTAACGGACATACTGTCAAATAACACTAAAAAATAATCTGAAATGTATTATTTAGAAATATGGAATGTGCTGTCACCTATTACATGCCAGTTTATCAAATTTATAGGTACCATACCTCCAAGATTCCTAGATACTGGCTATTACTTTAACCTACCCCTCACATTTCGGTGAAATTCATATAGTTTGTAAAATATAATAACTTCCGTTAGAATTTGAAACTTACACTATAATTATTTTTTATCGAAAAGATTTCTAGCACAAGATTTAGATAAATCCGAATAAGTTATTGAAGGAGTTAGGGCGAAATCAATTCATCAAATTCATCATTCAAATGTATAGTCCTTCGAAAATCCTACGAAAATTTGGGGTTGATTCTCTGCACTGATTTCTCTTTGTCGCTTTTGCGCTACGTTAAAAGAAAAATTATAATCGAAATTCTGCGAAATTAAAGGTTTTGCTTGATGTGTTTTCTCAACAGAACTGACATTAATACCACCACAATTCTGAAAGAAAAAGGCAGTCAATTTTCGGGTCAAATTATTGTCAAAAAAAACCTGCTTTTTCTCAGATCCTTTTTCCCAAGTTTATTTTCAAAAAAAAGTAAATTTCCTGAAGTGAACACTCCGAAGGGGAGAGAGAGTACTATCGTCACAAAAATGCAAAGAATTAAATTTTCCTAAGTTCTTTTTTCGTGATGACGTCATTTGCACGAAAAGAGAAAAGATTGATATTTAGGAGTGGTACAGTCTAGTCATGTGGTGCGCATGTACATGCAAATGTAAACAAATGAAAGTAAAAACTAAAGTAGATTCAAACAAACAAACAAAGTTGCATGCCAATAATTTTTGCAAAGTAAACAGATGTTGATTGATTTCCACTTCATCATTTTTCTTATCAATGTCAACAAATGTTTTTTTTACAAACGCAAATAACTGGGTTTTGCACTCAGCTTACCTGCTGTATCAATGAAAGAAACAAATCACGACATCACGTGGTCAGTTTACCTGCTGTATCAATGAAAGAAACAAATCACAACATCACGTGATCAGCTTACCTGCTGTATCAATGAAAGAAACAAATCACAACATCACGTGGTCAGTTTACCTGCTGTATCAATGAAAGAAACAAATCACAACATCACGTGGTCAGTTTACCTACTGTATCAATGAAAGAAACAAATCACAACATCACGTGGTCAGTTTTTTTCCCCAAAAAATATTTCATTCACTTGCAAGAGGGACTCTTGTTGAAGTAACCTAGTCAAGTTAAAAAAGGTTTAACGAAAATAACGACCTTCTACTGTTGTAACAAACTCCATTCATTGCACACTGTAAACTAGCCTCGTTAACTAAACTTTCTTTCAGATATTAAAAATGGGTTTGTCATACGAAAGCATAGATGTATGTATGTATATGTAGACGAATGTTTCAAAGCAAATTCCTAAATTTCAATCCATTAATAGACATAAAATCATTTCTCACAGCAAACCCTGAATTATAATCACCCGATGAGCATAAAGCAAGCTGGCCACATCTACTCTCTTAAATAATAGAGGTAATAATTATGTTTGATAAAACGAGTAAGATCTTTTTCAAAATTCTCGATTTTGATCACGTGAGCAAAGAACAATAAAAGTAACCAATGAAATAGCGCGCTCAGTATTATAACCGCAAAAAGTTTGTTTGCAACCCAGTGTAATTTTTCTTAAATTAGCTTGTTTCAATTTCCCAATAAAAAAAATTATGTTTTTTTGACGTCACCAGAAGCTTAAAATGTTTCCATGCCCGTTAAAAATCGGTTTTCCGGTTTCCGGTTGATAAATCAAAAAACTTCTTGATTTGTTTCTGTTTTTTTTACAATAATTTAAATGCAATTTGGATTACCGCTTTTTTAATTTTTAGTAGAATTTTGAACTTATGGTTGAAGTAAGCTGATGGCATGATTTCTAAGAGTCCTCTTATTTTCATATACATTCAGATTATAAAAAATTCCAATCGTAGTAATTTATACTCTCATATAAAAGGAAACATTTTGCCGGAAAAAAAGGGCGGGAAAATACACTCAAAAAGCAGTAACTAAACTTGGAAAATGTTCCTGCTTCGTTATTTCGTCAATTCTTGGCTGGCTGTTATTTATAAATTATATTTCGACGGGGGTTATTTAAATTGGCTCCCAGTCAGACAGTGAGTATTAAAATGTGACTAGTTTCTATCTCATGGTAAATCCACATGTCCTCGTCCTTTAACTTCCACGAAAATTCGCCCGTTGCAACAAAGTGGATAAAAACATATCTTATTTGCTATTTTGTGTGCACGCAGCACGACTTCTTTTTTGCGCACACACGCACAGACAGAATACGAGCATTTTTAATATAGAGATTATATTTTGACCTTTTTTATATTTCTTTTAACTAAAAATGGTAACTACGTTATGAAATAAAATTTAGAGAGGTGATATACAAAGTTAGATGCAGCCCTGAGAATAGGCAAAGCGCGTCATTTTTACATTATAAACTTACTCTGTCTTCTTAGCTTGTGTGAAAAAGATTTAAACTGCTGTTTAAAAGGCATTTGTTTGTCTGCCTGTTTAAATTGTGAACTAAATTAAAGAGCACAGGCTCTATTGCAGATGCTCTTTGACCATACGTCAACAAACCTGTTTTCTTTCGAATAAAAAAAACCCGCCGGTAAAATGTTTTGATAGTAAAAAATATTTCCACACGAGATATAATTTTTAAACAAAATACAGAGACAGGATCAATTCGCATTATATAGATAGCGTTATTGCAGCTTGATCCAGGACTGGATCTAACTTTGAATTTCTGCACCCTACAGAGCTAGCAATTAGTGTCACATTTTTAATTGAAGAGATTTATTGAAGTTTGAATAAATTCGGTGCAACAAGTCGCGTGGAGGAATTTTCAGATATTATAAATAAATGTTTTGGAAAATACTAGAAAATCCTGAAAATCATTACTGGCAAATTTTATAGCATTTTTAACAAATACAGTACCTCGTGTTCCTTTCTCAGCAAAAAAACTTTTGATTTTATTGTTATGTATTATATTTTGCAGAATATAGTTGATTTTAAATTTGTTTCTAAAAAGAGAATTTTAAGTAAGCGAATTTTCTTTCATTTTACCAAACATTTTATTTTAGAACGGGGATTCCACTCGAGAGCAGAGCATTTTTGAACAGAGAATTTTACGCAGATTTGGGTGTCGTGATTATATCAAGACTGTCTCTATTTAAATGTCAGTTTACTTTTGAAATTACTTTTATGTCCCGTGAAATAATCCACTGAACTGGAAAAAAATGATTGATGAAACATTTGAATGTTTTAATTAAAAATCTCAAATGAAATAGATAATAAATTATTTCATGTAATTCTTTAGAAAGTATTTTTTACCATATCTCTTTAATAATAGCCGTCGTCTGTCTGTCTGTGTGTCCGCGAAAGCCGTGTCCCGTAAGGAAACACAAAATTTTTAAAATGAGCATCAATACCAAGTGCGATATATTTTTACGGGTTAATTTAAAGGACAGGCGACCCCGTCGATTTTTTCCACGGACTAACGACTAGTATACTATAATAGGGAACCAATAAAATTTTGCGGAACCATGAGCGAACCAACCACCAGCGAACCAACCACCAGCAAACCAACCACCAGCAAACCAACCACCAGCGAACCAACCACCAGCGAATCAACTACCAGCGAACCAACCACCAGCGAATCAACCATTAGCGAACCAACCACCAGCGAACCAACCACCAGTGAACCAACCACCAGCGAACCAACTACCAGCGAACCAACCACCAGCGAATCAACCATTAGCGAACCAACCACCAGTTTTACAGCTGTTGACGTATCTCGTACAATTTTGGTATTGTTACAATGAATTTACAGCTATTAAAATTTTTTTCATGACACGATTAGTTCTGAGACAAATGTAAATAAAATAATGCACTGTTAAAATCATTTAAAGATTTAAATCTTTGCGAGTTGTAGTTTAGACAGTCTTCGTGGAGTTCGGAGATGCGAAAATACCCACAAAATGCATTTTAAAATGTCATTCGCGAAAATTAATACCTTGGAATAAAATCACGAAAATTCAAAAACTCTTAAAATCACAACAGAGTTAAAAAGGACGCAATTTTGTATAACGCATCATATTCATGTGAATAAAATAGTTGTTCAGCCTGATTTTTGTGAAGTCTCAGATGCGTACACGAGGCGATACGTATATTCAGCTGCCTGCTTGCATTGTACAATGCCGGTTCGCTGCGCTGGTTTCGCGAAACATTGTCAGTTCGCTGTATTGGTTTCGCAAAACATTGGTGGTTCGCTGCGTTGGTTTCACAAAACACTGGTGGTTCGCTGCACTGGTTTAGCAAAACACTGGTGGTTTGCTGCATTAGTTTCGCAAAACACTGGTGGCTTGCTGCGTTGGTTTTGCGAAACACTGGTGGTTCGCTGCACTGGTTTAGCAAAACACTGGTGGTTTGCTTCACTGGTTTCGCAAAACACTGGTTGGACGCAGCGCTGATTTTGCAAAACACTGGTGGTTCGCTGCGCTGGTTTCGCAAAACACTGGAGATTCGCTGCGCTGGTTTTGCGAAGCACTGGTGCTTTGCTTCACGGGTTTCGCGAAAATATCATGGTTTAGTGTTTTTTGTATTAACAATTTTTTACAAAATTAGTTATTTTCCTTTCTGTCATCTGAAAGTAGAATACAGCAAAACTATTTATCGTCAAAACTTTGAACAAACAATTTGTTAAAAATACATTTTTAAATTGACAGATAAAAAATGTGACGCGCATATTTTTAATAAGTGAAGGTGGGATAGAAAAATAACTTGACACTCATCTCAAATAAAAAATACATGCCTTTAAGAGGAAAATTATTATAAGAACACGAGCTGAAAAGTGAGTACAAAATAAGAACAGGTTCAAAATATTACTTTTATGACAAAGCTCAACAAGAATCTTGAGGTAAAACAGAATAACCAGGATGTCATTTTTTGCAATTATGTCTCAAAGTTATGGTCGCTTTTTTCCCACAGAAACACCTATTTTTTATATAAGCACGTGACAAAATAATTAGAACAAAATTAAGGCTGAATTTTGAAGTTGTGTTCTTATTGTAAAAAAAAAAAAAAAAAAAAAAAAGAACAAATTGATCTGGAAAAGGCTGAAAATAAAAACAGCTAGACTGAGGTCAGAATCTTCGATTCTTACAAAAACGTATAATTATTCAAGAAACAATATGAGAAGTGGTAAAAGAGACTTTTACTTGGTTACCTAATTTATACCTTTTTTATTCTTCGTCTTTCTTTACCCTTAGTTAGTAAAAGACTAATGTCGGCCAATCGGGAGATGATGCCACTTAATAAAGTCAGAAAATGATGTAATTGTTGATTGAGACACCAGGCTGTTTTTTTAATGTCTGTAAACAATGTTTATATTAAGCAACCAACTGAACTGAATGTCTTCGAAGAGATATCCGACCTCTCTATCGAATTTTTAGGCGCGTCATGTCGAGCTCGTAATTTCTTTGTATTTCCGACATGACTAGGACTTTCAGTGAAGCAGCAAAATATTTGCCCAGACGAATTAACCTACTGTTGATTTTGCTAAACCTTGGAGGAAAGAATACGCTAAAGGCTAAACTTGTCTCTCTTTTACGCTATAAACTTCACTAAACTTTTCTAAAATCCTGTTTGTTAATCCACCTTCCCTCTCCTCTTTCTCCTCCCTGCCATCCTCTTCTACCATTCCACCCCCCCTCTCGTTTATATAAATCGAATAAGGACAATGTATGATATGTCATCGCCTATGGAAACCTTTTATGTATCTATCACCTATCACCAAAGTTGACTATGTCATCAAAAGTACTCTACCCTGAGTATACTCCAGGGCCATAAATCCTTTATCACCATGACAAAAATAAACGATGATAGAAAAATTAGTTGAACAAGCACTTTACGCATGAAAGATGAAATTAACCTTCCCTCCGTTTCAGTTCACAACTACTCTTTCACTAGCTGAATTTTAAAACACTAACAAGCACTCTTATATCAACACTTGAAGAGATATGTAACAGAAAGAGAGAAGAGGAACATTAGTTTATATACACACTGTCTGCACTTAATGGAAAATAAAAGGTGCCAAGCAACATGAAAAAAATGTGAAGCTATATCTAGTTTTTCAGGTTAAGTTTCAATCGCCATTTAAAGTTTATGCGCGTAATTTACTGCTGCTAAATTTGTGTATTTCATACCAAAGGTAAAATTCTCGTTGGACTGTTACAAAACTGATACACATGGATGCACGTGTTTCATTTCAAAGACGCTCTGTTTCATGTAGTTAATATTCCAAAAAGTTTATCGATCCAGCTTGTATTCTTTCTCTCGCGTTTACTTTCGTGTTTAATGAACCTTATTATTTCCATTCAATTTTTTTAGCGTGGCCTAACGTAGGTTACACAAACGGCATACCATCAATAAATATTTGTATAATATGTGTGTCCAGTGTCATTGCAAGAGCAAAAGAGCCCAGCACAATACTTTTTGACATCTGGTCAGTAAATTTAACCTTACAGTAAAGCATGTTGGCTGGAAATACACCAACTAGATGTGCAGTTCGTTATAATATCTAAACAATTGAAAACTGAACAACAACAAATTTTTCTTTTTTAAAAAACATGGCGGAATTTGCTGGAAGGAGATAAAAATTTCAAAAAAGTCCACAGCGGCCATAAAAGAAGAGGAAAAAGGAGTCAACTCTACGTCAAAATAAATATGGCAGCTTAGTTACGAGTGCTGACCGGTCTGTTAAGGAATTGTTGTGTTTATTACTGTCTATGTATTCTTCTTAAAAAAATAGCCGCGCAATGTATACTTAATTTTAACTAAGAAATGATTCTAAAAGTATAAATAAGTTTTGTGTTATCCAACACTGGTGATGAGTTACCCTAGGTTTTCTTACAGCCTTTTTTTAAACAGAAAGATCATTAAACAAAACAAAATGGACAAAAAATATAGACATATAACAAACATGTTAGAACAAAATTTCTGTGTAGCAAAAATAATTTTAGCTAGCAAGTAGAGCAGATGTTCAGTTATTGATTTATTCTCATAGTGATTTAAACCTCTATGAACTAGGAATTACAATATTTAATTTGTTTACTCACACGTCCCTCAAACACAAACGTGCCAAACTGATACTAGCGCTTCCACCAAGTTAAAAACCAGCATTTTATAGATCTCAAAGTTAGGACATACGCTTGTCGCGCACAATATCATGAAAAAATAAACGGCGAGAAACGCATACTTAAAGTACCTTTCAAATTCATCTTGATGTTGGTAGCGGTCTTGAGCAACCTCTCCAGAGCCTCAGTCAGTTAATTTATCGTGCCCTTTTAACAATATGCCTACAAAAAACACTGGACCCCTTGCTGACGTCAATGCATTTGGCATGGTGGAATGGCACTAACCGAACATGTGACTAAGTCTTTAAAAGTACTGAGGGTCATGAGTTGCAGTGTATACAGCTGAAAGTGTAAAGAATGACATTTGGGTAGATTTTCTGTCGTCTTTAATTTTCTTGGATACAAGTTTAAACGCTTTAAAGGAAATATTTTTTTCTGCCAAGCAGTGTCTTTGGAAATCTTTTTTCTTTGTTTGTTTGTTTGTTTGTTTTTATTGTTGTTTTTCTTAAAGAATGGCGTTTCTGCATGTAAGTCTTTCTTTTGCAAATGAAATAGATTTCTAGAATTTTTGGGCTTAAAACATGTTGTTAAACAACTAATTATAAGTGAAATATTTTGTTGATTTCTGCGAGGGTGAAAATGTAAAATCTTCCAAGGGGTTTAAAATCACAAACGTTGCCTAACTGTTGTGACGAAACATCCAATGTGGATGAAAAAAAAATAGAATGACCCATTGAACAAGCCTCACACAGATATGTAAAAAATAGACTCACTTACGTCAATGTGTTTCATATTCCACCACGTCCTTTTGATATTTGACGCAATTGAGCAAAGCAGATTAAAAGTGGAAATTCGACGAACGCAAACAACAGTAGACGCTTAAAAATATCTTGAGTTATTTGAGCAGTATGAATACGTCATTTGATATATACCATCTCTCCAAAGTAAACAATGTTCTCCAGCAATATTACATGAGAGTATGTAGAAGTTATTTTAAAAGAGCTAATATTGAAACAAGGTTTTGTACTTTTTAATCTCGCCATGTTTTTGAGTTGATACAGTAACACGAAAGTCTGTTTTACTTTTTAGTTTTAAACTGCATATTCTTAGTATAGCAAGCTTTTCACAGCGACTATATTTTTTACTACCACTGATCTGATGTTTTCATTCATGTTATCCCAGTATTTCTAAGGTATGCCTGACATTTGATGACGTCATGAAATGTAATTCGAAACAAGAAAGATTTTATTGAATTTACTTTCAACAAATCGAAGTTGAAAGTTTGCCAAAAAATTTTCATAGTAAGAAGGATCGCGTTTCTTTGTTCTTTTTAATCGCTGAATGGATATTAGCGTGCTTAAAGAGTTAACCCCGTTAACATGACCTTAAGAATGGCTGCATTTTCCAAAAATATTTTTGGTTTATTTCCAGAACGTTTGCCATAAAAACGTTAAAATAACATTCTATCGCGATTTTTTTAACCCTTGGGTTGTAATTCGGGTTTTCTGGAGGAGACGCCCCCCTTTTCGCTGATAATTCTATAATTTATGAATCAAATATAAGGAAACATTAAACTTCTGCTATCGAGGTATCGTTTATCCTTACAGACGGTGCTAAATCACGAAAAATGCTTTTAAAGTTTTTTCCTTGACATTTTAAAGCTTCTAAAGCGACAGGGACATGTTACACCACTAATTTTACTTTTTTCTTGCACCTTTGAAACTGAAGTCAAGCTGACGAGTTCACTTTTTAATTCAAACCGTTGAGTCTGTTGTGAAGCTACTTGTAGCCTAATCTCTATATTATTAGACGTCTTCTGTGTGTTTAAAATGACTACCCGAAGCTGCATTCACGATCTCCCGCAGAGTAAATAATGTGCTGAAGGGCAAACCCGTGGATTTCTCCACGAGTTAAACACTAATTTAATTTAAAATTCATATACATAGTGTATTATACTAAGAGTTTTAGAAGTTTCATGCATGAAATGTGCAAATACAAGAAGACATTGAAAAGCTAACGACGTTGCTATGCATTAAATTTTGCAGCTGGTAGCAGAAAGAACTAAACTTAAATCAAAATTCGCCCATTCTTGTCCCCAAAGCTCTTTAAAATAAACTCGAAAGTAGTTCGAGTTTATCTCAAAGAGCTCCCCAGGGAATGAAATTCGACAATATTCTCTACTAGTTATTAAAATCCGTGGAAGTATCCACTGAAATTAGTGTGCTTCTTATCACAATAAGGTTTGTTGATAATTTCATTAAGAACGCTGAAAAAACGTTTGAAACAAAATCCTATTGAGAAATCCACTCAAAAGCATTTTAAAAGTTTTGTATGCTTCTTATCACAAATGATTTGTTGTCAATTTCTTTTAACAAAGCACTCGTCACGGTAAATTTAATTTTTCCCAACTAATGAAATTACTTTATTTTAACACATGATTTGTTTTAGCCAATTAAATTCGTAAACAAAATGTCCATAAAATACAGAATAATTTTATAGGGAATGTATCATAGATGCTTTTAAAGAAAACTGCATCAAATATAATCTACTTTGCCTGTTACAGACAGACACACACACAGCCTCTGTATTATTATATAGATTACATTTTATAAAAGGGGTGAGGGAATACTTTTTCAATACACCTGGAAAAGCTACTTCTACTTTCTGCGGGTTTTTTATTTGACAGGCCGAAAAAAGTTAGATTTAACTACAGATGAATGTTGCAAAAAAATTCGCGGCGATTTAACGTGCTTGTGTACGTTCGCAATTAAATAAAAACAGCATACCAGAGTGTAAGAAAACTGAAAAAAAGAATAACAAGTGTTATGTTAACGAAAGCAAACTGTAAATTCTTCTCTAAATATTCTATTTAGAGAAGATCTATCTATTTTTTTATATCAATCCCGCTGTTTGTTCCAAATCAATCCCGCAATAATTCGTTACACTAAAGTACCTGTCATTCTCCACTATCACAAACTTACAAGAAAAGTGTTTAAGCAGTGAAAGTGGCGGTGAAAATTTAAAACGATCTTTAGTGTCATAAAAATTGACCATATTGAACACCGACCTTCTGGGAGCTGCAGCCTTGAACGATTTGATAGAGTATGACATAAGGATCTTTCCTTGACACTTTTTTTGCGGGAAAAAATTTTCACAAATCCATAATATAGTCGAACCAAAGTTCGTTCAAATTTTATTTTAAATGTTTCCCCTATTTTGCTTTTTTTTGTACTAAATTCTTCTCAATTTGGTAAAGGGAAAAACGCAAGCTTTAGTATTGTTATTATTCGCAAAAGAAGTATGGGTCTAAGTTAATACTCGTAAACCTTATAATGGCCAACTCCCTGAATTCCTACCGCCCGTTTCAAGGGATAAACTACATTGGATGTATTCGAAGATAGGTAAGTAATTTCAAATTCAAAAAAGTTTGAAGTTTATCAGCCTACATTTCACATAAATGTTACAAATTTTAAACTCACCTTGAATTATTCGGCTGGTCACAGTCTTCATGTACATTATAAAGACACAGGAAATCCTCAAGGCGACATAAACAGGTTACATTTTGAATTAGCGTTGTATCCTGGAAACACTTGGCTAAGCAAAACAAACTGTCGTTTCGAGCTCAAAGAAAGTAAATAAAAAAATAAGTACAAAGAAAAAGTGTTTGCGAAAATCAATAGTAGATGTTTTGCTACAACAGTAGTCACATGTTTGCTGAACCTTGATGGAGATAGTTTACCAAGCATTCTATAAAATTTTAAATTAATTTTTGATAAGAAAAGAACAATATAGGAACTCAAACGACAAAATGGCGGTAAGAATAATCGACAGCCTTTAGAATACACAGTGCCGAACACATGTAAAAATATAATGTCAATTATTAAAACAAACAAAATGGCATTTTAGCATGTATTTGTAACTAAGTCATCCAAATCACTTGTGGATAATCTTCCCTTAGTGTAAAATCTCAAATCATTTCTTACTATCTTAAACATCCATATTAAATTCAATTTAAAAATGGAATGAATTGAAGTAAAAAAGCCACGTGACTAAAGGACTGGCATTAAAAACAACAAAAGCATAGTGTTACTACAAAGCGAGCTAAGATCGATTAAAACCATTGTTTTTTAAGGTGGGGCGAATTGCGCTGTGGCACGGCTGCTGAATAAAAGTGTATGATGCCAGTTATTTTGAAGACCAGATCGACTGGCTTAGTCTTCCCAAAAAATAGTATTCAATTTTACATGCAACAGATATCATGATAAAGAAAGTCCTAAACAAACACAAATAAAGTTTTGATATATAAAATATTCATGGAGTAATAAAAATTTGATGTCTGTTACATAAAAAAACGATAAAAACTTAACAGAACGACAACACAGAAGACCCAAAAGAAAAAGCAGTGTGATATAAATACCAGTTTTGTTTACATCTTTGCCAAACAGGCAGCAAAAACAATGGAATATCTTTCTTCATTCTGATGGCCAAAGATGAGGATTAAAATAGCAAAATAGCAGAAATGTTGAATAACATGAGAATAACAATTTTTATCATTTTATACTACTTAATTACTGAACAAATTTGTGAGTAAAGATAAAGCCACCATATTGTGCGTTGGATTTGTTGTTCAAGTTTCCGGTCTGTATATTTATCAAATTTGGCTCCATCTCATCACAACAAACTTTATAGTTCGAAACTGGGTAGCATGTTGTGGAAAGGTGACTCAAAACATGAAAAAAATATTGTTGTTGGTTATGAAAAGTATTTCTTAAGTTCCCAAAAGTTTAAACAAGGTTATAAAATGATGTTACTACTATAGTACGTAAAATATTATTAGGAAGGAACTTATTTTTAATGTTTACTGATAAGTACATTTTGTTTAGGTAGCTATAGTAGTCATTTTAGTTATTTGTAGGATTTAGAAATCTATAAAAAATATTTTCCCGCTTCAAATTTATTTGTTGGCTGCCACAAATTAAATTTTTGCTCTTCTTACGTCCATTTTTCATCACAGAAAGACTATCAATTAATACTATTAATTAAACTTTGCATTTGCAGGACGGAACAATTTCTCTCGTTTGACGTAAGACGAATAAAAAGCTTTTTAAGACTTTGAGACTCATAAATAAATTAACATAAATGCAACAGATACCCCCAAGACACCTTATTTAATCTAGATTTCACATTCCAAAATCATTATCTCCAGCTCAATTCTCGGTTATTTTTGCTTTTTTTATCTATGGGTACATTTACAACTAGAATATCTCTTCTTCCAGCGTTAGAAAAATTTCTTTAAAGTCTCGTATGAGAATAATTAAAACTGCTGAGTTTAGAATTTCTTCTTTTAGTCATAATTAGGCTGTATAAACCTTGTATCCTTAACATTGACTTTTGTTCGCGTTTATAAGCTTTTGGAGGATTTTCATGATTTTCATGATCAATGAGATTGTTTGCGTGTTTTGAATATATTTTTCACAGAATAAGTTCTTCTAACCGCCAAAAACTAAATGTGAGAAATTATCTTTTTTGTTTTATAGTCTTCACACATTTGCAACGTGCTATTTCCCTCCGCATATACTTTACACAGTCGGAATACACACACTAACATTTTGTTATTTGTCAAATTAACTTATGAATTAACTTATTTTAATATGAATACTTGGTAAAAGAAATAGAAAATGGCAATTTGTTTATATCTTTTGTGCTTAATAAAGTTGATGGTTTAGATTCTTTCGTGGTGTTTAGCTAGCTAGGTTGATTGTTATTAATTATAAAATTTTACACTAGCATTGGTTACTACCTAGCTAGTTGGAACTTTAAACAATCTTGTTGACATATATATACACTTTATTCTTTGTTATTGGATATCTTTCATTTTTAAAACATCTGTAAATAACATTATGATTGGCTATCCTGAGCATGTTGCGACGGTGGTACGGTATTAGGCTAAAAATTGGTCCGCATCGTATTGTATATTTAACAAAATGTAGAGCAGGAAGAAAATGCAGTCATCAAGGATAAAAACATGTTTACTTCTAAGTACCCTAGAGTTTTGATTTTTTAGAAAATTATGGCCTGTAAGTAGCTAGCCAAGTTTTTTTTTAGTAGCTAGCCAGATAATATAAATACTATAAGTATGACCAGGTAAGTTGGTGTCTTTTGTCTGGTATAACTAGGACTACTGTCATTTATTTGTACCTAAAAACAATTGTATCCACTACGATTCTTCCAATTTGCCAGTTGAAAAATATAGAACCAACATTTGTTGGTAACTAAGGTCAGCAAGTACACACATTGGCTTGAACTTTTTCTTAACCAACTTCATTTTCATGAAGTGTTTTGATTTTCTGCTGCCATGGCTGGTCATGAGAAAGAGATATTGAAAAAGGCCTATTCTATTTTTCGCGCACTTGGCTGCGCAAAAAGTTGGTGCGTGGAATGTTTCTCTTTAGAAGAGGCGTAGTTCAATTTTAGATATGGAATTGTATCATTTAGTTGTCCCTGATTCCTTAACTCAATAAGATGAATTCTATCAAGAAAGTAAAAAACGAACAAATATAAAAATAAAAATATCAATTTGTGATCTGATCTGATATCAATCTTATTCTATAATTCAATAAGATGAATTCTATCAATAAAGATATAAAAATATCAATTCTTGTATTTGTATATTTGAATAATTCTCTTACTGTTCGTTCCCTAACAAATCGTTTGACATTTGAGCATTTCAAGATGTAAATAAAAAAATAAAAATTATTAATGTGCTTAATCTTGGAGATACAATGTTCCGAAAACTTACTGGGTTTGGTTTCCAATAAACTCTTTCCAATAACAAAGTATCTTATGTCGCTTCGTTTCATAACATACTTCCCCATTTTTTGACCATTCTTAATTGCAACTGAGAAGATTGTTGCACAAGAGTTTTTGTCAACATTAAACAAGTTTTAGCAGAGTGCATTAGAAACTGGAGAGGCTACCCTGGGTAAATAATAATAATAATAATAATAATAATAATAATAATCAATAATAATAATTGTCTTTGTTCTGTCAGCGTGTTAAAAATATTTTAGATACTGAAGCAGAAAGAACTTTTAAAGGCTTTTTCTAATTTGAGGGATTACAACTAGAGACTTTAAATAAAATGTGAAGGGAATGAAAACCATTATTTAGCTAAATTTTTTGGAAGAAAGACTGAAGAAGAAGAGTGATAACGGAAACGAAGTTCCTTAGAATAACTTTTTCTCCTTTAATAGTCGTATTTTCTCAGTGAACCCACGTAAAATCTAACATCGCATTGTTTACAAGCTCTGTCCCAGGAGTTATAAGGTTTTTTAATCGGCACAAATCGTACAAAAAACCTGGAAGGGCTGGGTACAGGATTGCTTGGTTTTCAAACCAACTTATGTTTTTCCGGAAGTACGTTATTTATTAGCTCTTTAAATCATAAGCAATATAAGTACTTTACCAGTACAATTTTTTCTTGTATTGCGAAGCCAAAAACAACTTGGTTGAATAGTGAATATTCAAGTCCTTTAAACCATGTGCACTCAACAGTAGCACTTTTCGTACGTCAAATGCGTAAAAATAACCTTTTAAAATAGACTTGATCTAATGTTATTATATTTCAAATGAGAAAATAATGTACGCCCGTAGTTAAATATTAAGATTTGTCCATTCGAGGTATAGTAACATTTCAACATCTCTGAAATATTCCACCCTCATGTACATTTTTATACATTTGGTTAATTCGACAGAAATTTATTGTCTGATAAATATTCATTCGCCCCATATAAAAAATAGAGTTATTTAAATGAAAATAATTGGAACAAGGAGGCAAAGGTGAGAGCTACAGCTGCAAGAATAAATAGAAACCGTCCATGTGGAAATTGATAAAAATGAATTATGGTCGTGGTGTTGATCTTGTTGATGATGTCGATGATGTTGTCATAATGAGGATGATGATGCTGCTGTTGTCGTAATAATTACAGCATCATCTTCATCATTATTATCATCATCATCTTCATCATCATCATCAATTTCAAATGTTACTTTTTTGACACAAAATAATAAACCAGGAAGACATTAAAAATTATCGAAAACTTCTCTGGATTTGCTCTTTTCGTTTTATGTTTCTTCGTTATACTTTTTAACCTTTACCCTACGATCATATCTTGACAATTCATATTTAAGAAAAACAAAACAAAGAGCTTGGAGAGTTTGGCATGTCAAGAAAATTATCATTTATTTTTGTCTCTATATTCACAAATGCTTGCACTTTTTAGCTGTAAATGGAGAGGTGTATCGAGCAAAAAATTTTTTCGAGATATCAAGTTCTAAAGTTTGCAAAGAAATTAAATTTTATTGAAAAAAACTTAGAAAAATGTTTGTTATTTTTTATTTTAAATTAGTGTTTCGTGTATCCTTGAATAAAAACAATGGCATTCGTTACCTTGTCAAGCTAAAAAATTTCCCCATCAAGTTAGTAGATGTAAAAGTTCCAAAGTTTATATTACAGTAAAAGACTAAACTCGTGGTAAAATCCAGGCAGAAGAACAATGGAAAAAATATATGTTGTTTTAGAGGTTTTGATGAATGTGCATAAACAATTATTTAAAATTATTTAAAGAAATTTGTTTAGCCGTTGCTGCTAATGTGCAGAGGCATTGGTGTTTTTGTATGGGTGTGTTGATGGGTGGGTTGACCAAGCTTTTGAAAATTAGTTTCATTTTGTTCCTAGGTGCTCCTTAGTTACTCACACAGAAAATGACGCCAGTTATTTCCACCCATTTCCAAGTTATTCAGCTTTAAATATTAAAAGTGCAATGCAATGGCTTCACTAACTTAACTAAAACATTGACGTCGATCTAATTTATTGACGGTGTAAAGTCGAAATAAGTAATTTGTCGTTCATCATAGTTTCCCGCTTATTTATAAAGGGAAAAGTGCATGTCACCATTTCCTCTCACAAACACACTGGATCGTATTATTATATTAGACTAGTCAATAAGCCAATTTTCTCAGAAAATAATTTACCCGTTGCCTCTATTGTGCAAAGCTTCAAATGCTGATCAAGAAAATGTTTCTAATAATATGTAACATTTACTTAAACCCAAGGTTCTCCTCAAAATGAGTTTTGAGAATTCAACAACTTTAAAAGAATATGGGCGTTATAAATTAAGATAAAAGTTGCTACAATTTTAAAAATTATTCCAAAAAGTTGGATTTTTGTAAATCTTTAAAATAAAGTCTAAAAAAAACACTGACTAGTACAGGTACACGGTGTGCCGCAAATCCAGTGACGCGCTGATAGCGATAAAGCATTTCCGTTATATTTATAAAAGTATAACATTTTCACAGCTTAAGCTGAAACAAAACACAGGCTGAGCGTGTTGTTAACCAACCATAGCAAAAAACAATCACCTGGTATTTTTTTATTTGTGGAGTTTAAGCGCTAGTTATAGACAAACCAAGCCGCATATGCATATAGAAAGCTTACAGCAGTGCGCACTTTTAAGCGGGACAGCCTTATCAAATAAAAACTTTCTTGTAGCTTTTGTATAAATAAACAACAGCCTGTTGTAGCCTAAACCAGCTAAAACAATTACCCAGGATTTTTTTTGTGCAAAATAGGTATATAATTTCTTGAGTTATCTCAGTTTAATTTAAACTAAAACAGCTAGCCAGCAATTTTATTTTATAAAATAAGTTTTGGGGGTATTTACAAAATAAATCGTTAGTTTACAAAAAGAAACAGTCCTGCGGAAAATGCGAAAAGTCATTTAAAATGTGGAAAAAGTAGCGGGAAATTTTCGAAATTATTATTCGCGGAAGTTATTTCTTTAACTTTATCTCCTATGCGAGATATATACATGTTACCGACTTTTAATAAATAAGTACAGCTAAATAGACGCAAGAGGAAAGACATTGAATAAAATCAAGCAGATGTTTAAAAGAAGTCAACCAACTCATTTTAGGACTTTACAAACATGAGAAAACGTTTAATTACATTACATACCTGAGAAAGCAGTAGCAAACTACACCCATGACGTCAATGTGTTCATTTAATCTGTGCTTTAGTTAAAGAAAATAAATACAATTACTCCTCTTTTTTGGCCCCCAAAATGCTTGGTTGATATCAAGTTTATAATTCTAGGTGAAAGTGGTTTTATTATACAAAATTTTAGTTTGTTTGATTATTATAAGAGATTAGTCCATAAGGATGTGGAAAAAAACACTTTGGCAATTTTTATAACGTCAGCAATAACCCGTCGGATACACAATATTTTTTGTTTCGAAATTTGCTTACCTGTTGCCTCTTTTGTTTACCCCTTGAAACGCTGATCAAGAAAATGTTTGGATCATGTTACCCCTTGAAACGCCGATCAAGAAAATGTTTGGATCATGTTACCTCTTGAAACGACAATCAAGGAAATGTTTGGATCATGTGCTTTTGACGGACGGTTACAGAGATATTGGAGTTTAAAGGTTTTTTGATGATACCGTCCTTGTATTTCAGGGTTTATCACAAAATTGGTCTTGTTTAGAACAAAAAAAAAATGGCCAGCCTGATTAGAATTTTAATATTTCCGTTAAAATCGCGTGTAAGAGTCGAAGAAACTGAGTTGCGAAAACTTAACAATTGGAGAATATTTTAAGGGATCCCTGTTCGTATCAATTTTGTTGCGTATTGATTTTAGTGCATTCACCCCAAATTTATGAAAAAAAATATATGCGAATAATATTACGCGCGAGAGGTGTGTGCGCGGAAATTAATACACCTGAAAATTAAGTTCTCAAAATTTTCAATTGTAAAAAAAAAAAAAACACGGAAAAAATATTTTATGTGGAATAATTTCGTTTTGTGAAAAAATAATTATCTACGCACTACGCGTATTATTTCAAATTTTGAAATTAAATTTTATTAAGAGTTAAAATTCTAGCTTGTTGGTAATTTAGCGAATTCTGATAACGTAAAAATACTTTGCCCTAACTAGATAATTATATTACAAGTTTTTTTTTCAAAACAAAATGTTTCATTACGAAAAACAAAATGTTTTTGAAAAAATCTTTATTTTAATGATTTTCAAAAATACTTACAGTATCTAACTTTTTTAGACTCACGAAAGTTTAGGCGCTACGTAATTTTAGTATTTTTGTGTAATTTTCTTAAACTTTTCGTAGGCAAAAAAAGTCTAAGCCTCTCAATCTGAAATAAAATTAATGCACTGAATATTCCAGGTCTTCCAGATTTCTGCAACAAAAAACATGTTTCTATTTTATATATGTTGATTGATTTGGTTAAAACTAACTAATATGTAATATGTCGTCAAAACAACAAATTATTTTACAATATGTTTACCTAAAAATATTCACGTAGAAAGCGTCCCAGAATTTTTAAAATAATCATCGTTAAGAAAGGTGTTTGTGTCTAAAGTCTGCTTGACGTCGAGTTCTGCACATATGAGCTCATTTTCAGATGGAAGTGGTGATCGAGGCGTAAAAAATGATGAGTCATGCTGATGCATCACTGAGCTGGTTAACCCGTTCTCCGCGGATGATAGTTCATACGAAAAATTTTCAGTGTGCACTTCCGTCGTTGAATGCAAGAATAAGGAAGGATTTTGAATCGTCAAACATCCATCTTGCGCAAAAGAGTCACTAGGATATGAATCGAGCATAAGGTATGCTTGATTATGCACCAAGTTAGCTTGCAAACCTTCAACATGATCTGGCAATGTTATTATGTTACTAGTATTAACACACACAGGTTCGAAGTTCTCGCCACTTATGAGATTTACAAATTTAAAGTCATCGCTCGCAACCCTCCCATCTGTACCAGTGAGTGTGATAAATTGATCATGAGAAGATTTCATGTCATCACTGGTCAGGCTAATGAATTGGCCAGTTATTGGCGGATTTGTAGGCTCGCTTATACAAGCAGTGTCCACTTCGTGTGATATTTCTTGCTTAATTTTTTCTGTTGGCTGTCGGCAAATGTTTATGAACATTGGTTCATCAACATGTTCATCATCTTGAGTTGCGATTGTTTTTGTTAGGAAAGTGTGTTTCGTATCGTCGGTGTGTTTTTCTATCAGTGGAGTGTTGTGCGACTCATTTGTCTCAATAACCCGTCTTTTTATCACCGACGTCGCACGATAGCTCGTAGCTCTTTTTCTTACGTACTTGCCGTCTTTATGCAATTTCCGATGTTTCGAAAAATTTCCTGAACAACTAAATCTCGCTCCGCAATCTTCACAAGAGAATGGTCGTTCGTTAGTGTGACTTCTTTCATGCTCTGCACATTTTTCAGAGCGTGAAAATCGTTTCGGACAATACTGGCACGCAAACGGCTTCTCGCCAGTATGTTTACGCATGTGTCTTAGGTAATTCGATTTGCGCGGAAAAGATCTACCACAGGTTTCACACGAAAATGGTTTATCGCAACTATGTATGCGTGAGTGCGTGCGCAAATCACCTTTTATCGCAAATGCTCGTCCGCAAACGTCGCACACATGTGGCGTTTCTCCGGTATGTCGTTGCATGTGAGAGGACAAAGTGCTCTTCTGGCTAAATGCACGATCTATAAGGAAATAGTGGAGCAACTAATAACACTACAATAATAATAGCTTATAATTATCTTCAACACAGATAGGATTTGAGATACATAACATACAAAAGCATATAATTCTTACATGGGCAAGTTTCATAAAGTCAGCATTTACTAAAATCAGTCCACACGAAATATTTCAAATTTTGTAATTACCAATTTCTCTTAAAAATTTTTAGCTCACAAAAAATTAATAACAAAATAGAAATAAAGTTCTATTTATCACAGCCTTGAAAAGAAAATCCATTTTCGCAAAAATAAAGGAACGCCATTTAATTTTTTTGCATTTGCGAAATAAGTTTAATCAAAAGAATTAATCAGAGCCACTCACCGCAATGCTTGCATTGGTAAGGCCGTTCATCGTTATGCGATCTGTAATGCACCTTCAAAACACCTTCATAAGCAAACCGATTGCCACATTGTTGGCATTTAAACGGTCGACTGATTCCATGTTGCTTGCAATGCTGTTTGAACTTCCCACTACTCACAAACACTTCATTACACACCTCACAAGTGAAAGTTTTTGTCGTGCTATGTTTGTCTACTATATGTCTCTTGAACTTCTGCGCTTCCCAAAATACTTCTGGACATTCCAAGCATTGAAATCTTTTACCCCTTGTTAGTTTTTCATGGTGTATACCACTAGAATTTGATGTTTGAGAGCTGTTTTTGTTGTCATTACAAACAACTTTATATTCTGACAGAAAATCTTCAACATACTGCTTTTGAAATCTCTTGGGCAGCCTGATTTTTCTTTCCCCTCGGTTTTTTGTTTCGTCTTTGCTGCTTCCTTTGTTTTCTGTGTATTTACAGGCATGCTTTAAAACGTAATGTTTGTAGAAAGAATTAGAAGATTCGTGCGATCGTCTACAGACAGGGCAGGTAACCACTTTTATAACTTTATGTGTGAGTTGAACATGTCGTAAAAGTTGGTGTAGTGATAAAAAAGATCTTAAACAAAACCTGAAAGAAAAAACAAAGTAATGGTACATATGTATGCTACTAAGAAATTTGAATAAGCAATGTGACATAATAATTTGTTACAAAAAAGTACAACTGAAGCTGTGTAATACCAACACCTGTCAAAAAAATACGTATTTAACATATTAATCTGTTTCTGAACAGTGACGTGGTGGTGAAACAATGACCTCTGACATTGAAAGTTAGAAACATCCATCCAAATCAGCAGATTAACAAATAAATAAAACACCAACATAAAATGGTAAGCACTCACTTGCAGGATTGGCTCATCTTCACACTCTCCTCTGTCACTGGTGACAAAATATATTGACCTTCACTGTTTATCAACAAACGATACGTTGCTGGAAGTTTGATCGTTTTTACTGGATATGGGTTCAACACACACATCTTTAGTTGTCTGCCATTTTGTTTGTTTTGTGTCGTTGCTGGGATACCATTGTTAGATATCTTGTTCAAAGAAATCATTTTCTAACATATGCATACATAACTAAAAATATAATCCTTACAAATGAAGGTTTGGTGTATCATTTTTAGACAACACGAGGGAAAAAGTGCGTTGTCTCGATGAAGGATGTTTTTTCATATAAATATACGTTGACAAAAATTAAAGAAATAGACATTTACTAATAAAAATTGCAGTTATTTTTATTTTCTTCACATTTATATATGACTAGTAATACAATCTCTTACCGCTTAGTTAAAATAAGGAAACAGAAAAGTTGCATGAGAACATGTAAAAACATAGCAATCGAATTAACATTTAAATAGAAAAGAAAAAAGAAAAGGGTGCAAAACAAAAAGTTACTACAAGACATAAAAAGGAAAGGTTTATAATTTTTTCCAGTACACCCAAAAAGTCTGACGTTTTTGAAAAAAAAGGAGGAGAAGGAAAGGAACGGGTGTGCTAATAAATGTGACTTTTTATATTACACTACAATATGCTTTTTCTTTCTAGTGAAACCAATGAAATAGCTCAGTAAAAATAAAAAAAACATACAATTCTACATGTGAGTGGAAATAAATTAAAACAAACAAACAGCAATAATTAATACCAAGTAAGTAAAAACTCTTTTTTCACTAAAACTATAAAATAAATAAAAATTTCTCACTTTTATCAAACACAAACATTTGACTAAATATTATTACATAGTAATAAACAAATATAAATTAAATTATATAGCCGAGATCTTTTTAACATTGAGGAAAATGCATAAAACTCTTCATTTCTCTGTCTGTAAAAATAATAAGACCATCGGGTGGTATACACATTTAAAATTTTACCTAGTATAAAAAAGGAATTTACATGTAAGGTCTGACGAAACAGCAGCCAAACACCATAAAATTTTATCTGAAATACTTTTTTATATATTAAAAAAAATTTAGTCTTCTTCATAAACATCATCCCATTCTTGAATTCTAAAATAACACAAAAAACTAAGCATGTTTCGAATATAGCCCTTATCAAACGGGTTATAATCAGTAGGGAATTTCTTTAGATACGATATCCTTGGTCGTGACATAAATTCCCAGGTTGTTTGAGCTGTAAACATCATATACGAGTGACAAGCCCACAGTAATGCTACTACTAACAACATGACTGCAAGAAATATTGTTAAAATTAAATACATCCAATTGTGTTCGAACCATTTTCTCCATTCCAAATCCCGATTGAATGCGTGAACAGTAATATAAACAGTCCAGCTCACAACACAAGTTTCAACACCAAGAAAGAACAAAAAAAACTTGTGATTGCGTTCACCTACACAGTTGCCAATCCATGGACAATGATGGTCGTATCTCCGTACGCAATGTTTGCACTCCTCACAGTGCTTCGCTCTTAGTGGTTGTATAATGTTACAAAAGCCACATCTACGTAAACGCAAATTTCTTGCACTCTTTTCTAACATGGAACAAGTCTCTGTGGATTCTAAGTCATGAGACGTTGTCAATATTTGAGACTCTTCCTCTTTGGAATTAAAAATAACTCCAGTTTCAGCGTCTATTGTATTGTATGTTACAAATCCAGGGTCCATAAAACTGCACACAAAATACATTACGGTACCAACTGATACAAGAGTCAAATAAAATGCCACATAAAATAGATGACCATTGTATAAATCTTGTTTTAATGTGGTGTCTTTTAAAAACATGATGAGTAACACCAGACCTGTCAGAAATAAATGAAAGAAGCGTGCAAGCCATCTATCACTTGATTTCATTGCCATATTTTAAAGCATGCAACCTCTTTAAATTGTTAAAGCAACATTCTTTTATAACCTATAATGCAACGTGGCGGGTAAGCATATACATATACATTTTACATTTAAACAGCAAAATGTTGCAAACACAAAATTCAAATTTGTGTCTTTTTGTTCAAGTTTTTGCTTTTGGGAATGTTAAAAACTCTATTTGCAAAATTTTATCTCTTTGATTTGTTATTAATTAAATTTGTTATTAATTGCATTATTTTCAAAACAATTAAAAAAATAAAAATATTTGGGCACCATGCATATTTTCTTTTACTAACACTTTAACTTTGAGCCAATAATGGTGCATTTGAGCTTTTAGATTATTTACCATTAAATAATCAAAATGATATTATATTTCTACATGCTATTTTTTCCATTTGTTAAATTTTACGTCTGAAATTTTTTTTATAAACTACATTCATGTAAGTTTATGCTGTGTACATTGAATAGTTTTTCTTCAGTAAAATCTTTCTCTCCTTAAAAAAACTTGTGCCCTTAAAAAAAAGGTTTTTCTTGACAAATGTAAAGTGTCATGGAAAATGAACAGACTGAATTACATTAACAGAATGATGATTTCCAACTAAAAAGGATTCTTCTGATTAGAGTAAATTGCTTTCATTAGGAGTCTTTAAATTTCGTTATTAAAAAGAAAGAGGACCTCAAAGCAAAACAACAACATTTACATAAACACAAATTTAGTTAACATTCTAGTGAATAATTGTTCTTCATTTCACATCTAAACTAAAAGTGTTCTTCACAAAACCAACTAAAAAAATTAAATACTTGTTTTTTCACAAGCAAACCACCATGTCCCTGCAATAATAACATTAATTCGACATAATCTTGTGCAGTGATATTTGCTCGTATTTGAGCCAGCTCAGAATAAAGTTTCTCTTTCTGGTCTGGAGTAAGCTCTTTGAGTACAGAAGACAATGGTTTATATGCACCCCACATTTTAAAAAACGCCACACAACTTCCTATTATACCACCAAAAAGTAAACCAACTGGCCCCAGAAGCAGACTGAATACGAAGGCTATAATTCCAATTAAAAAACTTCCAAACATGCTTCCTTTTACTGTTATTTTCAAATTCTCTGCATCGGAAACATGGCCTAATGCCTTCATCCAGTCATCACAAGAAACAGGCATTTTTAAAATTGAAAGGAAATACTTATAGTTTTTACAACCTAAAAAATAAGCAAGAATATCATATAACCATTGACTACATTCACTTCAAAACCCAATAGTTTGACTAGTCACAAACACATGCAAGACTGTCAGAGCAAAAGACATAACAGCCCCTGCAAAATTCTCAGACACAAAATTTACTCACATTACTTACATCATTATCATCATCGTCATTGTTTTTATATCAACATCTGTTTCAATGCTAGCATGGGTTAGACGATGTAAATTAATGACATTCTTCCAATCTAATCTAGGATGTTTTTTTGGGGGGAGCCTGATCAGGCCTGTCCTTATTACCTCCTGCCAAGTTTTTCCCATTCTTCCTTTGGGCTTTACCCCAGCAATTATGAAGTCACTTTCTTACCTAATTAACCTCCTCCGTTCTTTCCAAATTTCAAATCCAACTCAGAATCTTAACATATGGGTAACCTCTCAAATGCTACGAATACTTAGCCTGCTTCTTAGCTCATCTGAACTCTTTCTGTCTTGTCTACATTTTATTAAAGCAATTAATCAATCTATAATTTCAACATCATCTACAGTTAAATATCATCAAAGCATTAAGGTGGCAGTAATCCCTTTTTAGCTGTTCAAATAGCTGAATTATTTACTCAGTGTTTTATTTATACCATTTTTTTTTTACTATTTCCTAAAAATATAGGCCTTAATACATAATAAAATGATTTTAACTTAACACTAAAATTGCTGAGTCAGCAGAAATTTTCTATTTAAAAATGTATCATAAACAAGAAAAAAATCAGCTTTTACGAGCTCCAACTTTTTGCAATCTCATTATCTTTCATCAGCTTCTGTTTTTAAATGATCCTTGGGTTAACCCTGTTAAAACGGTGTGCATATTTTTTTGTTCATTCTTATTTTTTTAACAATAGCCTTCTGTTTTTCTCAATAGAGATTCTTTGTTAGCATCCCCTGCTGCATCGAATGCTGTTAAAAGAAAAATATACCAAATAAGAAGATTTCCACCCACCGTATCATGGATGCAGGGTTCACCAACATGTCTGAAAATTTTAAAGTAAAACGAAAATGCTATCGAAAGTTAAAGCTCATGCAGTGTAGCTTAATGAAAATCGTCTTAAATTTCTACATAGTGCACCATTTTTGTTGTTATTAACGTTTCTCTTTAATACTTACGTCATATCTTTCTGCAAAATTTCACAAGCGCATTGAATTAAACTATATTTGGCAGAACTAATTAATTATTTATGAATTTTATTTTAAAGAGGAATTGTTGAGGTTAAATATTTTTGGTAAAAGATAATAGTATTTTAGCTATAAAATCGTGACAATTGTGTTATAACAGAAGAAATATAGGTATATAGTCTGAAAATAACCTTTCGTAACTAATAATGTAAAAAAAAAAATTCCGATTTTATAAAAGGGTTACTGCCGCCTTAAGGCCTCTTTTTTGGAGTATAGTTGTAACATTGTTGTAACATACAAAAGTTTCGTTTAGATTTTGTAATTCCGAAAAATGAAGGTTTTAATATGGGGGTTAGGGTCAGTATCCGTTTTGATGTGGGGGTTAGGTTCAGTATCCATTTTGATGATGTGTGAAATGTAGTGGAAGATGAAGGATTGCGATAAAAATTATGAAATGGGGGGCTTAAAATGTAAACGGGGGTAATTTTTTGGTGTGGGGATCTCAGGCAAGTAGGCAAGTATTGCCACCATTTTAATTTCTAAATAAGCCTTAGAATAATTAACAAATCACAGAATTTAGACTTTACTGAAAATTTTAGAATCTTTTCACTGTTATATGTTCTAAATCTAAACTACATGCAAGCTAAATGTATTTAAATTTTAAAGTCAAAAGATGCCTCTAGCGTATACCACCCTAATATCGCTACTTTTCTAGAGTTTTTCCTGCCGAACTGCATCATTGTTGTGGATTCATAAAGTTCTATCTTTCCAACAATTTAAAATGGTTTTTCTAGCTCTTCTGGCACTCTCGGGCTTCCAAAATTTACTTCTGCTTCAGGCCGTCCTGTCATCGCCAAGTTAGTCCTTATATTGCCACCCTCTTAAAATACTAAGAATTTATAAAGAAAAATTTCTTCAGAATTCAAACATACCCTGGTATAAACATATAACATTCTAATTTGGAGCTCTCAGTTTTTAGTATATCTTGTTTTAAGTGTCTTTTTAAAGTTGAGAGCTTTTTGCCTCCAAAAATTTGACCATTTAGTCGATTAATTTTAATATGCATCATAAACTGTGGAAAAACAAAAAGATCTCTGAGATAGAGTTAATTCACATTTGTGCATCTATTTTACCAAAACAACAATATATAGATGGTGTGAATCACGTTTTCTTTCTAGTGGAGATATTAGGATGATGATAAAAGGGCGGTATATGCTTCCTCCTGAAAATAAAGTTTGAAATGGACTGGACTAGTCCACAGCTTACCGGCTGCATTATTTTTCCTGTCAATTTGCGTCTAACTTAAAATAATTTGTTTCTTGAACTTGATCCAAACCTAAACTTGACCCAAACCTAAACCCAAACACATGAAATCTTCAAGACCTACAAATAATAATGTGGTGGCTAGTTCGTATCCACAAAAGTAAATTGTCGAAATATTTTTTTCTGACGGCAGTAAAGTTATGTGTGACGTAATGCCCTTGTCGTTGGTCAAAGCACAGAAAGAAAGTTATTAGAGTAAATTTATGAATATACCTCGGTTTTTTATTTGCAATTTTTTTAAAGAATTGTTATTATTACATTACACAATATTTTGACTGGCAGCAGTAAGATGGGTGAGTTTTATCGAGTTTTTTATTGGCTATATATAATTAATACTACTATTTTCTTCAAATATCAAGCAATGCTGTTGTATATATTTTTGTATTTCTAATGAATCAAATATTAATCAGAAGATAAAATCTAAAGAATTATTTTCTTCAGTAGACCTTCAGGTTAGGACTTCGGTTAAAATTATTATTTCCATAGATTTCACATATCACAATTTTCTTCTGGAAGTGTGAATTTTTTTAGAAAAAAGAATTGTTTGGATATCCAACCTATTATTATATTCATGGAGCTTTCAATAGTTAATTAACTCAATTTTTCTAATAGCAAGTGCGCCAGCTAAAACACGTGTGAGTGAGCGAGCTGTATTTATGAAAATAGCCAAAGATTATGTTCCAAAGAACATTGGACCTATTCTAAGACCAAAACATAAGGAGTGGATATGAAAAAAATGAAATAACAAATGTTGTATTGACAATGCTGTGTAATATATAATACAAAGAATTACTATGTATTGTGTATATGTAGGTTAATAGAATACTATCCATTTTATTTGACGTGGTAGAGGTATTCGTACATTGTTACATTTTATTTTATATAGATACAGTCGATATGTATGTGAGTGGGTTACTTCGGTAAAACTTACATAGTAATTGAGGTTAAGTTATCTAGGTTCTTGTGTCATTTTAGCACAATTATCGCAGTATCGCTGCTTCCCAGGAATTTCATAACGGCTTTTCCTATTATGGTCCCACTCAATATCTTTATAACAATATGACAGTAGAAATCCAAAAACAAAAGAACATGCAGATATACTTTTTTGAAGATGATGTTGACAAGGACAAAGGACTTTTCATGGCAATGTGATGCAATTGTAAAGAATGGTATAATCGCCGTTGTGCAAAAAATTCCTTCAAATGTCTCTGAATCAAATAATCGGAAAATTTTTATAAAAAAAGACCAGAAGAAAAAGGGTCCTTCCAAAGGTATTTTTGAAGGTGATACTGTGGTGATACGGAATTCAGAACATAACAAAAATTATCGACCTACTTTCGGCCGATACAAACTAGCCACCACCAAATAACAAATCCAAAATCTATTTTCCTTCAGTAAAATTTTGCCAACTTAGAATTTGTGTGAACATGCCGACCTAGGTGTTTGTTGGTGAAAGCAAAGAATAGATTTTGGTTGCATATACTGACCAAATTCGGTGAACGTCTTAATTCTGTGATTTCACCTTTGTCAGTAACTTTTACTGAAACCGAAAATTGTGCATTTTACAGAATGGACAGCCTAAACATAGGGTAGATTACACATGGGAAAATTTTTGTGCAGTGGGGAAATGAAATTTTAATCTATTGTTACCTTTTTAATCATTGCCTAATATATATCTAACAAACCTATATTATTATGAAACTAGACAGACCTATATTATTATGAAACTAAACAGGCTGGAGAATATTTTAAAAAAATAAAAAATATTACCATGTGTCCCTCTGGTAATTCATGTCAACAAGTTTCCTAATGTCACCTCTGTTTTTGAGCATCAGAAAAAGGTACATAACGATGTTTCAAGCGGCTACTGCCCTATCTGGTACAAGTCACTAAGTATTGGAACCATTTTAATCATAAAATAGACTTTAGAAATAATTCCAGTGAATCTCACATTGGAAAAAACCCATTACGGAATTAAGATGCAAATCACAGAAATAGGGTGTTTTTGACAGTTTCTTTTTTGCTCGGCCCTGTGCGCGCAAACACCCACATTGTTTGCAAGCATTTTTGAAAAGTTGTTTTTAGAGATGGTTTATAGTCAAAACCATGAAGTTATGTGGCAAGCGAAATTGCCAGATCGTCACTAGAGCTGTTTGTTTAGATAGCTAGCTATATAATCACGTAATTAGGGTGGTATATACGCTGTCTTAGATTTTGTCCTTTTTTTCTTAATAAATAAGAAAACTGCTCTACCAACAAATAGCATATATTTTTATCGACTTCGCTGTGACGGGCAAATTCCCATGGATTTTCCACGGGCTATATATTCAGTAATATTTTTTCTGAAACAGAAATTGAAGAAAGTTTCAGAAAAAAGTTCAGGAGAAAAGATTTTCGTCGTCACAAAACGTCGTCACTAACAGTATATATTATTACCAATGAAAAATTAAACCAAGAAAGTAACAATATAAAAAATATTTGCAGCTCTGTGCGTGATTTTTAAAACAATTTCTCTTTCCCTACAAAATTCATTTTAATTCGTCACTACCGTCGCTGCCATCTTTACCAGTTCAAAATAAATACGTAAATTCATAAAATTACGCAAAAGTGATCTTTTTGCCCTGAATCATTTAGCGCACCAAAGCGTTTTGGCCGAGGTGGGATCCCCTTCCCTGGGGAGTAGATAGAAGGGGGTTCACCGAGACCTCGAGCGCAGGGCTTTTTTACATCTGGGACAGAACCTGAAAAATGTTTTTCAGTCTCAATATAAAAAACCTAAGGAGCCTCAAGGACGAGGTTGCCAGTTAAAATACAGTCATATGGGTTCACGCCCATATGTTAAAGAATATGTATTGTGGCGGTTACTGAAATGCGTAGTAACAAATGCGATGATTTCAAATCGAGAGTTGATCTAGGTGATCTAGGTGTGAGATTCCTAAGTAGCATTTTATTTTAAAATTTCAAACTGCTTTTGGAAATAAATAGCGACTAAAATGGAATATGTTTTGTCCTCATCCTATGTGGTTTCCTGGTATTAATTCAGCATCCCGGGACCAGGGAACCCTGCAGACCAAAACGAAGTCTTTATAACAAAGTGAAGGAATTTATCGCAAATATAGTAAGCATGTTTCGCGGATAGCGGATAATGTTGTGGCAGTTGACATACAAATCCATCGATGTTTTAACCGCCCAACATTTTTTACCTAACATCTGATATATAACTCCAAAATTTTGGTTGTCATTATGTGTGAACGTACTTGAAAGACAAAATTTCTATAACGTGCGCGATTCCAGAAGTAGTTTCAAAAATGCTATTTTAAGGAAGATTCCAGAAAGTGTATTCCAAAGCTCAATTTTAAATTATGAAAACAGGGAGTGCTTGTGAGTCTAAACGCCTAAAAGTTGGTGTCCTGGCCTAAGTTAAAACTTCAACTATTGTAAGGCAAATGGCGGAAATTTTATTTACGCCCAATAATGACATCAGTAAATGGGCTACGCTTTCCTGCGCAAAAAATGGTTCTAAAAGTGCGAATTTAAAGTAGATTTCAAAAAAGGATTTAAAAGTTCTGTTCTAAAGTTTAAAATCTTTAAAAGAGGCAATGCGCATAACAAAAACCATTTTTATTTAAATACTAGAAAATTTTGAAAAACAAATCTTAGTTAAATTAACTCCATATGCAACTACATGTTTACTTGGCCTCAACAAGACCGTTCAAAAGAAAAAGCCCAATAAGACCTGGGGCTTTTTATTGTACAGCGCGTAATTTTTTTATTTGTGTAGACACAAGACTTTTGTTGTATGTAATCTAGAGTAATATTATATTTCTGTTATAAAAAATAATCTTTGAACAACCTCTTACCCACTTCTGAATCGCACTTTTCGACTGGCAATCTATCCTTTGCATTAAGGGAGTCTGGAATCTAGCTTTTTGCTTCAAATGTATAATTTACACGTTTTCATATGAGTAAGCTGTCTATAAGAAAGAAGTACTCAGACTTTCAAAGATTAAAAACTTCGAAACTTAATTTTGTTGTTGATGTGAAAAAGAGGTTCACCTAAAAAAATTTTGCTCATGTTTTCGTAAAAATTTGTATAAGAATCGTTGGTTATATTCTTTACATGCCCCATTACATGAAGCCAGTTAAGCTAAAAGAGTTTAAAATCAACAGAATAAATTAAAATATTAATAGTGATGTGGTAGTATTTTAGAATTCATTGTTTTCATAGTTTTATAACTTGTAGAATATTCTGTTAGTACCAGGGTCCATTTGAAACTTTCTGATATAAAAAGAGAGGTTTACGTTCGAGGTTGGTATATTTAAACAATTAAATCTTAATAACAATGCGTATTGTTTATCTGTCAAATCGGTAAATAAAGATTAAAACCGAGCTGGACAGTAATATATAATTGTTCATCATGAGTTTATGTTCGTACAAATAAATTTCATGTAAAGTGTTCAACTCTGGTGATTCATGAATGATAGGGGGATGGGCATAGCAACAACACCTAGCATTGTATATATATGCGCGAAGAAATATTTTACACCGCTTCTGTCTGTTTCATACAAAGGTCGGTGAAGAACTGTTGAACACTTTTAACAACCATGCCAGATGTAAGTGTTTACAATCTCGTGAATTTCTTTTTTTTTTTCTCACTGAGTGTAAGCATATAACAAACATGATTATATACCTCGTCTAATCTTTTTTAGAACTTTTATTATAAAAAAAAGTATAACGAAGTTATAATTTTATTCTTTTAAATTCGCCTTTCTTTTGTCTTGAAGTTTTTAAACAAAATACTTAAGTTCTTAAGGCGTCCTCTTTTTTATTTTTTTATTTTAAACCACAAAAGTATCATATTGTTAGGTTCCAATTAATTCGTAGAATTAAAGAGAAATAATCTTTAATGTTTTTATAGCATTGCACGAAATGTGGAAACGCTATCCACGATACCACGGTCACGTTCGAAAAGAAACCGTATCATCCCGAATGCTTTATTTGCCATCAATGCAGAAAACAGTTATCAGGTAATGTTCTTTTTTGTTATTAAAGTCTACCATTTTGAAAATAATCAAACGCTTTTCACAACAACATTTGATGTTTAAGAAAGTCATTATATATTTATTGTTTACAAATTACATAGCAACAAAATTATTTTACTTTTCGTAGTGTAAACACGATTTTCTTTTCTCTGAATGTAAACACAGCCCACGTATGCAAACAGAAAAAATTCTTGTATTTAAAGTACAATAAAAAAGTACAAGCATGCTAAATATTAAACATTTATTAATAATGACTGATATGACGAAAGACAGCAAGTGTTAACCGATTTATGATGGAGATAAATTACCGCCATTTTTGTGTTACCACAGCAACAGGAATAACAAACGCCGTAGAGATCTCATTGCGGACGGAACTCGGAACGTGTCATCTACACTAAGCGAGATATTCCAAATTAACTCATTATGAACATTTTGATTGGCTGGCCGACTAGTGGGAGGAGATTTGTTCTGCTTAAAATGTAATTCCTAAAATTAACATTAAAAGTTTTATTCTTTTTTGTTCAAGAGAGTGCCAGATACAACTAAAGCTTTTTCCTGTGCACTCTTCACATAAACGTAATTAGTAGTAATACAATGTAGGCCACGATATTAAATATCTAGTTTTCAGTTTCCCTTGTACATAGACCAATCAAAATAATTTCAGTATACTGATGCACAACAACAGGCATACATAAAAATACTTTAAAACGCATCCTTTAAATCAAATTATTTTGGTTATAAAAGCACTGTGAAGGAGAGTATGATTTAAGCCGTTACGTAGAGCTCTCCCTTCCAAATTTACAGGAGATGAAATCTACCAACATGAGGGAAACAACTACGATGCTGAATGCTACTCCAAGTTTCATGCTAGAATCTGTGGAAAGTGTGAACAAACCCTAGCTGATCCGAACATCACTTATGTGACGTACGGTGGTCAAACATTCCATCCAGATTGTTTTACATGTCAATCTTGCAATAAAACACTAGCCGGTAACCTACACGTAAATAGTACTGAGTCTATCGATAGATTTTTATTTTGAACATGAAAAACCTTACTCGTACCATTTTCTGCGCATACTTAACCTTGTTCACACAGGGGTCTTTTTCTAATTTTCGATATTGAGACTACGTTTTTTTAGGAGCGAGGTTGGCGCAAAGATATGCAGTTGTTCAAAATGATTTTAAGCTTTTTCACTATTCTTGTTTATTAATTTTAAATCATTTCGGCCACCTTCAATAATTTTATTTTTTATGATAAAGCTGAGTGTTTTAAAGTATTTTTTGACAGAATTTCGTCATTATATCATTTTCACTTTCATAACTTGATCTGGCGTAGCTGGTTAAATAATTACGAAATAAAAACATATTTAAATAAAATGAAATTTAGTGTGAATAGGCGAGAACGGGAAATTATCCTTTAATCCTGTTGCGCGAAAATTGGTACGAATAAGGTACCTTGTTTAACTCGCTTGTTTTTTATTATTGACGAAAAAAATTAATGACCAGATAAACTTGCAAAATAAAAGCAAAAAAAAAATATATTAATTATATTTGAAGTGGTACAATCCATCAATCGATAGAATCAGTTCTAGAATCTGTCCCTGATGTTATCTATGGATTTTAATTTTTTTATCACGAAAGTTCACCGAAAACTGGCTTTTCAACAACTGTACGGTTGGTCATTTTCCCACCAAATAACAATTTTTATGGGACGCTCAAATTTTCCTCGAGCAAATTTGTGTTAATTCAAAGACAGGAGGTTGAAACTGGCGGTTCATTTAACTGCTTACTCAAGAAACGTTAAAAAAAATTAAAAAAAGTAAATTTGCAAATTGACAGGGCAGGATTTTTAATATATAAAGCATTCAAAAATCTCCATGCAGAATCCAAAAAATTGTCCTGATAAGAAAAAAGTCCTGATAAGAAAAAAGTCCTGATAAGAAATAAAAAGCATGTAAAAATCAGTAGCTATTTAAAAAAAATCTAGGTTTTTGTAACTTTCGTGTTTAAAAAATTAAGATCGACAATCCAGTTAGCAGTTGTGTTGAGTTGAAGTAGTAAATTTGCTGCAGGTAAATCCATCTACAAACATGAAGGGCACAACTACGATCAGGAATGCTATTCAACATTTCATGCTAAAAAATGTGCTGTCTGCTATCAAGCGTTGGTGGATCCAAAAATCAAGTACGTCACGTATGATGGCAAAACATATCACCCTGATTGCTTTGTCTGCCACAAATGCAAGAAAACATTGTCCGGAAAGCAGTTCTACTTGGTAGATGACACCAAAGTGTGCGAAGATTGTCATTGAAGTATTTCTTATCAAACAGATCAACTTTGAAAAAAAAAATTCCACTAAAAAGTATTTAGTGGAATTTTTATGATTTGCACATATTTTTTAATCGAGAATGCATTGTGACGTCTTGTGGATGTTTGTCACATCACAACATGTTCATGTGATAATATTTGAAGAACTCAATTAATATATAGTTAGTAAAGATATACATGTTTTAAGTGATTATACGTTCTTAAATAAGTATAGACTATTTACAACCTCCTTCCCGGACTCTGGTGTGTTCACCAACAGCTACGGCTGCCTCGTAATGGCGCTTTAGGAAAAGAGAACCGGAAACGAGGTTGCGTTGTAGTCATTAATAAGTATTTATTATTCGCCAAATACGGTTAGTATGCAATTATAGCTACTATGAGAACTGGGCATGAGTTTGCTTAAATTGTTTAATATATATATATATAACAAGTTAAATAATATTTGGATGCTCTAATCACACGGTTTGATTATGTTGTAATTTTCTTAATTTTAAAGATAATAAAAATTTGTCAATGTATTATTTCCAATTCTTTTCTTAAATGTGAAGAAGTAGCGTTTCTCGTTTATACAGGTAAACGAGAAAAGCTTTTCTTGTTGCATTACAGAGGTAGAAGCGTTTCAACACCACGGACAATTATTCCATGATTACTTCGCGACTTCTTCCAAGTACTGTGGTAAATGTGACCAGGCATTGGTAAACAAAGGCAGCAGCTACATAACATTCGAGGGGGTCACCTACCATCCAAAGTGCTTTGCTTGTCGAAAATGTAAAAAACCGCTGCACGAATTAAATTTTTACATAGTGGAAGAACAAAAATTTTGTGATGAATGCTATTATTAAGGGAAAGCAATAATTTTAAATCCAAAAGAAAAAATAAATGTGTAAAAGGCTATCGATAAAAATGGACACGAGTATATATAAACTCACACGGCGTTAAACTTGAACCACTGTTCAGTACTTCAATTAAAGAATATTCAAAGTGAAAGCTATTTAATGACAAAAGTGGTGTTAAACTTTCAACTTTTTTTAGGCAAATCCATCTACAAACACGAAGGATTTAACTACGATCAAGAATGCTATGCAGCATTTCATGCCAAGAAATGTGCAGTCTGTTACAAACCCTTGACAGACACCAACGTGAAGTTCGTCACGTATGAAGGAAAAAGTTTTCACAATGAATGTTTCGTTTGCGCAAAATGTCAAAAACCTCTTTCTGGGGAAAAATTCTACCTTCAAGGGGATAAACGAGTCTGCAAAAAATGTAACTAAAAATTTGTAAAAAAATGTGATTTGTCTCGATTATTCAGTTGTATGTGGTATTGATAATAAAGCATATAGAATTTAAATTCAACAACCATCCCTCTTTTCGTTCCCGTAACAAGATTACTGCAAAACAACTAAGCTACTTTGAATGAAGTCTGTGCCTGCTGAAATATGTATATTCCTCGCTTTTAACAAATTAATCTTTCTTTGAAAATTTTTCGTTAAAAGATACAGCGCAATGAATAAGGTCCATTATTATATCAGCCAAGTCGAAGTCATAAAATATTTACCGAGTTAGGATCGACACAGCTTATGCAACCAATATCTAGATGTGTCGAACAGGGCGGTGCCGTACGGCTGACCTTGTAAATTTTCAAGCTGAGCCGTGCTGAAGTATGCGATCTGAAAAATATTGATGGGGTTAAGTTCAGCTCTGCACTGCTCTTCTCGACTCTTCAAAACGGTGTGTCAAGCCGTTCCAAACAGAGGCCTGATGATATTGTATGAGTTTGGTTCCACACGAAATCACTTATATAATGGGCGTAAGCGGGAAGTTTTATTTTAGAGACAATTCACCACTACTTGATAGTTTAAAGTTTATAACAATCCGTATTTTTTTTAAAAAAGGACGCAGCCGGGCAAGTAAATGTCAACCCACTTACGCGAGGTCGTGTAAGTACGGACAAAGATAACAATAACTTGAACAAACATTTAATAAAGATGTTTACAAAACAACAGATGATCTACATAAGAACAAACAAACCTTACAAATCTGCTTTCGCAAGTTTATTAAAGTTACACTGTGTGTGTTACAAAAGAGTTATGTGAGCCTGATCCGTCGCTTCTGAGTAAACAGCAGAAAAGTGAGTCATAGAAAAATTATTTGAATAAAAGGAATTCAATGTCTAGAGGAATGCTCCTGGAATTTTTATGGAAGAATCCAAGGCATCAAAATGCCAAGCCATCATGGAAGCAGGTAAAAAATTTAACCGTCTCTTTCTCTCTCTCTCCGAATCCCTGCAAAATGATTGCAGAACCCTCGTTGATAGCAGTAACAACAAACAAGCTATCTTGACTAAATAATGGTAAGAAAGGTTAATAAAAAGTTTTACTCAAAGTTACTTTTTTGATGATTTTAGCACAAAGAGTTACTTAACAATTGGTTATGACAAACTTTTTTTGATTAACCCCAAATGTTACTCTTTAATAAATTATCCTTTTTTGTATATCATATAGGATATATATACACTTTTATATTTTTATATAGTTGCTAAAGCACACAGCAATAAAATTATCATCCCAGCAGCAGTTGCTTATTGCTTTGTTACTTATTCCAAGAAAAGTGTATGTTTGGTGGAACTTCAAAATTTGATTCCGCCACCACCTGTCAATTTAGTCTCCAAACCAAGCAACCTCGTTCCCAGGGCATTTTGCCTTCACTCCGTAATAACGGCTCAGGGGCCACAAGACCCCGGGGACGAGGTTGCAAACCAAGAATTAGTCCTACATTAAAAAATACTTTTATAATGTTCTGGGGTGTTTTTAGACTGATGTTTATAACGCACATAAAAGTCTAGCTACCTAGGCACATTCTCAAAGTACAAAGCATTAAAATAAAAAAAACATCCAAATATTTTGTAGATGCTAGCTAGCTAGGTACTCTTATTTTGTACCAAAAAACATCACGGAATTGTGGCTCGCTAATTAGTTACTTTCACTTTTAATAACAAGATGAAGATAGCTAAATTTCTAAATTTCTATCCTCCTAGATCATATATATGATAAGTAACACATTATATATACGACTTGAGAGTCATACATAAGGAAACTATCATAATATATATCGATATTTACAGTGCATATATGAGTGTTCTGAATATTGCTACGTATGAACAACCATAGAAGTTAAAAGAGTGTACAACAGCTGTAGCGTAACGTAACAAAACGTAGCCTAGAATAAACTCGCTTGTTCATAACATGATAATATCTATATTATTCAATGACAATGACTGAACAGATAAGTGGTAAAATTTTTAAAGACATAGAAGTTAACTTCACTTATTTCAACTCATTTGCTAGTTATTTGACCTCAAAATTTAAATGTGCAATGCGATTACTTTACTAATCCTATTTGATGCATTGACGCCAGTCTAACATATTAGCGTCAAGAAAAACCAAATTTGTTGGCTCACAAATGAAACTTTTTTTTTGCGTATTGTTACAATAGACAAGCTGTCGTAAAACCTACAAGAATATTTTAAAATTTATTGTAAGGCTTGAACAATCAATTAAAAGGGAAAAAATGCGGTTAAAGGTAAATTGTGTTGCACATACGTACATTTTTTTCCAAAAAAACCTTATCACAACTTCGGTTTAATAAAAAAAAACACTTAAAACAACCTGTTGCTACAAAACTAATTGTTAGTAAAAAAACCTCTAGCCTCTAAACTGCTAAAGTATTACAGGTTAATTAAGACTGTTGACTACTTGTATCAATAAATTTCACACTTTCGCCAAAGTTTATATAACAGTAAAATTTGTAGTTACCTAACTGCATTTAGCATAAGGAAGATTTGATTAGGAATTTTGTTCTGACCAAGCGTGTTCAACTACTTTTATTTTTTTAGCCAGAGGTAGCTGGCAGGAGCCAAAGACCCAGGTGTAGCAAGTAAAAAAATCAAAAAAAGTTGGAAACTCCCCCCCCCCCCCTCCCCCGTTTCAATGTTTAAATCACACTGTAACCCTGTATCACGAAGGAGGTACTGGAAATTGGTCCATGGTATACCAATACCTGCATGGTACTTTGGCATATACTTGGTATAAATTTGTTAACTGATTTAGGTTGGTAAACACACATAAATTTTCACATAAATGAAGATACAAACATGTGGAACAAGAGAGTGTTCTGTTTTTCGTTTTTTCTTAACCAACTTTGTCCGGGATTGTAGCTGAGTAAAAACCGGATTCATGAAGATAACACAAAAAAATAATGTTGGCTAAAATATAAAAGGTCTTAACAGAAAAATCAAGTAAAAAGATATTTTAAAACTTATTTGACAATTTCCTTACACATCTAAAACTGGGTAATCATTTTCAAAAACATATAAATGGCTAAAGCATTTAAACACATTTTCGAAAATGATTACGATTTTAGTATATATACCTACAGAAGTTTGTTTTTCTTTTCATAGATTTGTTTTTGTTGATTTCTTTAAAAAGGCGCGAATAATTAAAAATTTTTAGCCGAAATAAACAAGGCAGTGTTGGAATGTGCATGTATTTCTAACAAAAGAAATGCATCGAGAGAACAAAAAAAAAAAAAAACGGTTATTACACATGGCTTTTTTTAAAGAAAATTTTAAAATTGAACAGAGGATTTCGTAAAACCACGCGGACATGCTGTAGTTACTTCTTTAGTAAAAGCAACTTATCTACTCGCCTGTCTCAGACAGCCGGAATTACCAAATTGGTTAAGGCGCTACCGACATAATTTGATACCCAGTATTAAATTCATTCAGATCATGAAATGTAACAACACGATTATAAATCTGGCATGTACATTAATTGATTACAGGAAATTTATAATTTTTGTTGAAAAATATCTAGATTATAAAGCTGGAAAGCACAGCTAATACAAAATTATTTTTTTATGCTAATACCAACCAGCAACAAAGACATATTTAGAAAAAAAACGTAAACTTAAAAAAACAAGAGATCTTTTTCTGTATCTGTTACAACATGTAAACGACGATTGTCGTAATAGAAGAAAATTAAGTTGAAAGTTGTTTTTGAGAAGATAGCGGAAAAAATGAATCTTTAGCATCTTGTAAAATCTATTAATGAAAGTACTGAACCAAAAATTTCCTTTGCAATCCTGCTTTTCCACCCCACGCATGCAGTTTTGCAAGAACACATTACCCTTTTTTTGCAACTTCATGCAGTTGAAAACACAAAATGGAATTTATCGTTAGGAGTTTGGCAGTAAAAAAAATTACAAAACTAATGAACACTGAATGCATGATAGACAGGACAAGCAGCATAATTTTTCTATCACTGATAAATCAAAAGGTTGGAAAAATTACCCTACGTCGCAAAAAAACAATTCTGTGGTCAGACACTTTTTGATTTATTTCTTCTATTGCTTTTTCTTCGCGAGATCATTAATGGGAAATCCTTTCTTCTTTATTGTTTTGACCGCGAATGGTCTCATCCACCCGAATAAACATGACTAATTCCCGTATTACTTAAGATGAGGTCGCGCTTGCTTTGCGCTTATTGGTTCTGACGAATGTGTTTATTGGCAGAGTTGATTTAGTCGAAGAATATTTTTGGTCCGAAAGTACACTATTTAATCCTTAATTGTCAATCTGCAATTAAAATTGAAGTTTGTATGCATTACAAAAAGGTGTGCATGTCTGAATTATCTCTTGTGACTAAACAATACAATAAAAATTGAGAAAGAGTATTTGGAAAAGAATTTAATACATCTAGTGGAATGTTACTAAAAAAGTTGGCACAAGCTTATGAAGAATTGACGATCGCTAATAATAGCATTCACACATTTCAAAATACATTCACCGGAATGAAATATTGAGCTGGATATCATACTCTTAAACCACGCTGTTGTTTAAGCTTTTCATGCAGCTTCCGCGTCTCCAGGATGTACAGCTCGTTTTGACAAATTTCATCATGTCCAGGATGCCACATGTTGCTTAACACGCGTTCCATGTTGCCAGTGCGAACAGTGTGACTCGGAATGATGTTCTGGTTCTCCTTTTGGAAAATAAGAAAAAGATATTATGTTAAACTCAGCCTGTGTCTATCTAAGAACGAATCTTTGGTGAAAGAGTTCTTATTTCTTGTGACATTAACATTAGCAACTTTTCAAAACAGAAATAAGTTGACGAATACTTGCTAATAAAAAAGACTATGATGAATACTCTTTTGTTTGTAAAGAAGAACAAAAACAACTTCATTAATAAAAGACAAATTAATAAAAGCAATCTATATTAGTTAAATTTTTTTTATCGTTTATTTCTGACAGACCTGCCACAACTACACACACGTAAAGTATAGGTACACTTAGTGAAATGTGAAAAACAAACAAGCAAACAAAATAGGGCAGAAGTACAAAAGTGGGACAATATAATAGACCTGCCTGTTATATTAAGACAAGAAATTAATTTCTGAAGTTATATTCGCGATTTTAACCTCCTTAACTCAATGTTAACCTTACTACACGAACTTTATACGAATAAAATTGCTTTAGCGTTGTTATTTAAATCCAAATGGTGTGACCTTTAAAATTATTCGAAAATACACGAGAAAAACATGAGATATGTGGGAGGCTAGCAGAAGTTCGAGTTGCCATTTTAAAATTGTATTTGTTTTTGAAAATTACACACTCAAAAGAATAAAACAAAACAAATCTAGAATCGGTTATTTGCAATTAAGCAAACCTTAGAAGAAATTATTTTCATCAAGATTCACACATCTACCCTTTTTGGTTCTAAAACGAACTGGCTAATCATCATCTGGACAGTTTTTACGTGGAATAACTACTTTTCCGTCGTACACTCATAATACTCCAAACTGTCAGGCTTTCTTGGGAAATCTATCATCTTTGGACAACTTTCACTTTGTTACTATGAAGGTATAAACCTCCATGTCAAAAACAAAAAGTTTGAGACTTGCGTGGAAATTTGAAGTGTCCAACTATGCCCAAAAGTTTACCCTCCAAAATTCAAACGATTCTGGTCGCTATTCTGGTTGCAGTTAAATGGAGGGGTTGGGGAAGGTTTTTATGTGGAAATGTGGGGTCAAATCCACGCGGGGGATTCTCCTTAGTAGGAGCTCTCCGGGGAGACTTAATCAGGGTAGGGGTAGCAGAGTTGTTTGTCCGAGGTGGCAATTATCCTGCGGGGGAATATGATTTGCATACAGATGAACGTTAATCATTATTATTAAGGGAAGTGTAATCTCGATGAAAAGATAACATACGGGTGGGTGTAGGTTATTAAAAAGATGTGAAAAACAAAAAGCTATCATACCTTGTAACACGCGGCGAGTTAATTATGTTTGTCTACAACAAGTTAAAAGAGAAAGTAAAAATACGTCATAGATAAAAATAACTTACTTGAAGGGTACTTCTCAGGTCGAACAATGATATTGGAGATAATACTGAGTTTCGAACTTCCGCAGAAGCGAATTTTGAATAGGCTTCTGCTTCGGCCTGGTCGTATGTCCGATGAGGGTTCGAATGGCCAAGTTGGTCTTGTGTTCGCTGTTGGTGAAAATTTCTGTTAAAAAGGAAACATTTAAATGCTGTTTTTTTAGTTTGATTTTAAACAGGTCCATAAATGTGCCCCAAACTCTTCATCTTTTATGTCTAAAATAGGTCGGCATATGACGATCGTTGCATATGACAATTTTTTGCCCCATGAGAAAGTCTATGCAACTTAATTTTAACTTTTGTAACTTTAAGACGAGCAGTTTACGCAAACTTGGGCGACAATTACAAACCGCAGTAATATAATTTTGCTGACTTGTTTTAAAAAATAAAATTCCATTTTCGCGGAACTTATTTTTAGCAAAAGAAATTACTCCGGCTGTATTAAATACAAGAAAAATTTTGAAACGATTAGAGAGATAATTTAATTTTCACAGATAATTTAATCCTGAAGCGCAACGGATTACTCACTTGCATCAAAGGTAAGTCTGAGTCGGTTATGTTATTACATACAATGAGGGCGTGGCCTACCTTTCCTCGTACAGGTTTCCGTTGCATAAATTACTTCTCATGTGAGCGGAACCGAATTTATATTGAAAATGACTTCCTGAGCGGATAGCATATGGTTTTTTACGTGAAATACACGCCTGCAGAATGTTCTTGAGATGAGCCTTTGTAAAAAAAACAAAAAAAAAACATGACAGTTGACATGGCATTTGTCAAATAGGATGACTGGTTTTCCTCGAAAAACAAACAAACAAGTATTTGACAGTTTTACCACCTCAAATTATTTAATATAATTCTCTCCTTAGTTGCAGTTCTTTTTTCTTCGAACGCTCTCAAATTTCACAACGTTGACAAGTCAACAACAGTAACCTACCTCAACTGCAGCAGCAAGCAATGGTGCTGTTTCATCTGCTATCGAATCTAAACCCGCATCCCACGCTCCAAGATATAACCGACCATGCAGTGTTGATATATCTGGTAGAACCAACTCTTGAGAACATAGACTAATATTTTGCTGGTCTTCACCTACGAGAAACAAAGATCACGGAAATATGTTTTCAGGAGATGGAGTTCCTGGAGACTGAATCATTATTTGATTAATTATATTAAACTTGATTTTTCACTCAAATCTCGAAAATTTGTACGTTGAACATATTAAGCACTTTTTAAATTATGAATTTTTTTGCGAATAAGAAACTTACAAAGGAAAAATTTCTAAAGTAACAGGTACACGCAATAAAATCAAAGAATGATTTTTAAAAACATTCTTACCCTGGAGTGAGAAAACACCCAATAAACCACGTGACGTATGAGAAGATAGAAAATAAGAGATATAAAGACAAATTAAAATCAAATTAAAAATAGGAATGACCACATTACTATTGTACATTTACTTGTCAAAAATATTAAAACATATTTTCATATTTACATTACCTTGCTCAAGAATGGTGGAGTCGTTTTCAGTGGATCACTGCTGATAAAACCTTGCTAAAAGAAAAACATCAAATTTTCTCATTGTTAAAAATGCAGTGGAGAACAACGTTAATGAGGGGGAAATTACTCACAAATGTCAGAGCAAAGTAAATATAAATTAACTCGTAGGAAGTAATGAATACCTGTGGTGTATTATTATCTTCGCTACGTCGCTTCACCCGGGGTTTCCGAAGGTGAAGGGATTTGGGATGAGCTTTTTGCGTCGATTTTGAGTGGGTAGCTAAGATACAAATATAAATTAATAAAAATGACGTTCCACCATGCATTATTTTCCGAGATTTTTAAATTTCATAAAAAAATATTTCGCGTAGAGGGCAATTTTTTAACGTAGATTTTGATATATATTCCCTTACTCTGCGGGTATTAAATTTTGCGAGTTCAAGTAGTAACATATTGTGAATTACTTCAAACTTAAGGCAAGCAGTCACAACATCAGCCATCACTTGAAAAGTTCGTTTAACAAGGTTCGTTGTATGAAGCGGATGTCGAGGTTAAGTACTCACACAACTCTCTCTTGTTTTAACGTCAAATGATTAAAGTTAACAACCGTTTTGTAACCCTGTAACCTTGTATTTCCTCGAACATGTAGCTGTGTTGTTTCGTTAAAAATTAAAGCTAGAATTTTCTTGCCTGTTAATTCAGTAAAAGTGAAATTTGTAAACGCAATAACTCTACCCTTTTGAGTCAAAGAAATACAAAAAAACAGGTTATATTTTCTTAATGTATGTAAAAACAGGTATATTACTACGTTGCATATCTTTTTAATACAATTAATTAATTCATTCTGCAAAAAAAAGGAACCACTTTATCTACGAATACGTATTTATTAAATTTTTCTTACCAGGTGCACTGGCCGCAATCGCTTGGCATTTTGCTAAGATTGACAATATGAATTCATTATGGTAATTAATTTTTCCTGGACCCAACAACTCAAAAGCTTGTGTGTCAAAGTCATCTTTGCTGATCTGCAAAGAGAAAAAAAATTGCACAAAAAGTTCATATTATTGGTAAAAGTAAGGAGTGGAGAAAAACCACGTGACCGAATAAATAGACTAAGGAGTAATAAACTAGTCATGTTAAGTCACACATAAAATTTTAGGACTTGGTAAATAATTAGTGCATATAACTGCATAAAGAAATAAGAGGAACATTTCTTACCTTCTGTTTGTACCATAGCTTCATATTAATCCAGTACCTAAAAAAATTATCGCCCTCTCTATATCTACGGGTGCAACACAGAACTCTAAAACAGGGAAGCAGTCAGTCGTTATAACAATAGGCCCTTTCTTAAGGAAAAGACTATGAGGTGTTTAAACAAATAAAACGAAAGAGAAAACTTGTTTTGTTTCATGTAAAAAAATTCGTAATGTACGAGTCAAACAAAGTCGATTAAGCGAGTCAATATTTTGGATGATAATTTTACTTCGTATAATCATTAGCTACTAAGGGTGGAAAAATAATTTTTTTATAAAAGCAGCTTGTGTGAATGGTCTTGTATTTGTTGAGATCATTGCAATATATTATTCGTGATATTGGAAAAGAAGTCAAGTTTTAAAAAAAATCCACGTGTCTGGTTACAAATGACGTCGTCTGGTTTTAAATGTCGTCATCCGGTTTTAAATGACGTCGTCTGGTTTTAAATAATGTCGTCTCCATAAAAATTAAAAAGCCAAAAACAAAAAAGCCACAGCAATTATGATGGAGATGATAAAGGATACTATCAATTATCCCTCATAGAAAAGTGCAAATTTTTCATTTCCCTCTTACGACGTCGGCCAGTAATTGGTTCACAAAAAAAATTTCCTGCCCATCTTCAGACAAATAAACTAACTGCAGACAATAACAATTGATAGAAGATTTTGCGATATCAGTAGATTACATGTCAGCAGAAAAGTTGAAAACGATAGTTACTCACCGTTCTGCATATTCCCCTAAAGCCTCAAGGAGTTTCCTTCTAGCCGTATCCACGTCTACCATCTTAGCACGCCTTCCGAACTGTTATCAAAACATGGCTGCCGTGTCAATATGGCATTAATTGTTAGGTTCTTTATTTTTAATTTTTAGTTGTAATATCTAAAAACACGAAGACAGGTAAAGTTATAATGTTCTACGAAAATCAACCAATCACATTCTTAATGTTTGAAAACACGCACTGAGTGGCGACTTGTAAAATCACGAGTAGCAGTTCTTTTTAAAAGGTCGAAACAAGCTACTTGGCGCTCGAGGTAAAAAATAAAAAATTAAAAAAACTGTGAATGACAGCCAAAAACGTGAAATCGTAAAATCTACATAATAATATTAATAACGTCAATAATAAAAAATTCAAGCGTGCGCTAAATATGAAAATTATTTGGCAACAAATTTGTCATTAACCTCAATTAAGCACAACTTAAAAACAGATTCCATTTTTAAAACAATTCGTTTCAAAACGATCGGGTAAGCGGATTGCAGTATTTTCCGTTGGTTTCCACAATTTTCTTATTGTCATGAATGACAGAGGAGAAAGTAATTAAAAAAATTGCTTTCTAATCGCAGTCGTTTCAAAAATAAGTTTTTGTTCAGGGATAACAACGAATATAAGATTTGTTGCACGTTTCATACAATCAGGTTGTCTGTCAAATTTGTTTTTTTAACACCTCATATTATTATTGATTAAAGATTTTTTCCAAGGATTTGTTTCCAGTTTATTTTTCCTTTTACAGAGTTCTTTGCTATAATTTCAGCCATTATTTTATGGTTCTTAAGCACATGGACATAACAAATATTGACAATGCACAATAAAGCTTGCTTTAATGAAACCAAAAAATGGCGTTGCAAAACATTTAACATCATGCAAATGCGCGGTATACATCATACCTAGGAGAGACTTGTAATCACATTTAACAACTCCAGATACAATATAGAACATACCGTCACTAGATTTTAAGTTTGTGAAAAACGCCACCTTTTGATATATCAATCACCTTTTTAACTAATTACAAACATAGATGGAAGCAACATGCAATAACAACAAATTTAATTTCACATAGTAGTGACAGAAACAGCAAGTAAAAAGGAGAAAACAAATTATAACATTAAAAAATAACCTTTTACCCTCCCTGAGTGGGCCAAACCTAAAAATGACCAAACCATACTATTGCGAAACATATTTGCCCACAAAGACAATAATGTTACCGTTGATGACTGTTAACTATGTACTTCGTTTGTGACCAATAAACCTAATGAGAAATGAAACGACTGTTAAGTTCTTTGTAATATGCTTAAATGATTTTATTAGTATTTATCATGTACTATATAAAGTTGGTGTGGCTTTGAAGATGCATCCGATTCGCCGTTATTTGACTTTACTTGCTACTTCGTGTAATCACCTATTTTACTGAATGAGTCACAAAATTCAACATACTCTTTTTTAAATTGTAACCATTTACAGCATCTTAGATCTAACTATTAGGAAAAAACGTAAAGAACTTTTGAAAAGTTAAAATGATAAAACATAGGAGAAAAATCACAGCCATTTGTAGCAAATATATTTCGTCAGAAAATAAAATTTCATTATTAGTAATTCATGTGGGTGTTTTATGTCGGTGTAAAATTTCGAACTTAAAATCTAAGATTTAACCACAATTCTTCTCCGCTTCTGACTAATTACCATGCCCTGAAGAATCGGAAATATCTTCTTAAAAATAAATCAAGCTTTAGAATGTGTGAAGTCTCAGATGAGTTTCCGTGAAGAAATTTCAAATTTCAGTCATGTCGCTATTTACATTTAAACTTCATGCACATGACAGAAATAAACACATTGAGAGGCGTAACTCGGTAACGAAATCTGGTACGAGAGCAACTTAAAGCAATACCTGGCAACCACACAATACATGATATTGTGAGTGCGGATTCAATTTGGACCACAGACTGCTGTAATAAATATAGACATGCTTTTTTTAAACGCAATTATTGCAACACAACATCCCTTTCTTTCATTTCATACAATTGGTATGGTCCAGTCACTTAAAAGTGGGGCCTGGTAACTTTTGACACCTGTTAATTCCATCAAGTGCTAACTGTCCGTGCTTCTGTCTTGTGTCAACGGCCCGCGCAATTTTATGTCAACGACCTTTGTGCCGACATTTGTAAATAAAATTACAGATAAAATACGGGAACTAAATATCACGTTAAAGTAATTATATAACGCCAGTCAAATGGAGGTTCATAAATAAAAATATGTTTTTGGCAAGTCTTTTTTACAAAAAATAAAAATCCGGAAGTATTAAACATTGACCAAATGTATGTTATTACAGAAGCTTCCATGTTCTTTGTTTCATTTCGAACAGAAAGTCAATTGTGAGGAAACACAGCGACCTTCTTAAAGTAGTGACTCATGGTAATTTATTACTGTCAATAATGAAAAAAGAACACAAAAGAAGACGACAATAGAAAGTCACCGCAGTACATCGTTTGGGAAGGTAATTAGATTTTTGCCAATTGAAGCTTCATTAATACAGCGACTTTTTGACAGATGGTCACAACATCAACATTATGTTAGTATTATATTGAATTCAAGGTGAGTGATAACTAGTTTGGATTTTTCTTACATTTTTTATTGTTGAAGTCTGAGTTGTGCTGTGAAAATTATTATTCTACGACATATATAAGTTTAAGGAAGAATAACGAGTTTTAAAAAAAGACAACAACAAAAACAACAAAATCAAAAACAACAACAACAACAATAACAACAACAGCCACGACAAGAACATTTTTAGTAATACCTTAAGTATGTAAAACATTTGCTCGACTGTGGAAAAATAAAAAGAAATATTGAGTTAAATTGATAATATTAAAAAAACCAAAAAAACTGTCTGCGAAGGTGGGTACATCATCATAGTAAGAAGTCGTGTCAATGGACAAACACCCACTCTTGGTCAACCGAAACCCCTGAACCCACCCAAAATGGCTGTCATTAAATTTCAGATAGGTTACATATAATTTTAAGAAAAAATATTTCCGAATGATACAAGTTTTTGCTGGCATCAGCATTTTTTCTATTGGTTATTACTTATCTGTTAAAGCCTCACATGTTAAAGAAAAACCTTTTATATTTCTTAGGGTCAACAATCAAATTTAAGTAATTTAAAAATTCTAAATTTTAAAAAATCTTTTTCTTTATAAGGGAACATAACGAAAAAAAGAGTCATATAATTAATATTAATGTAAACCACGTCGCCACAAATTTTAATATTTGAAAGCCTGCCACAAACACGAACATTTTTTTTCGTCACTCCTCAATATTAACAACGACATCTGCTTAAGTCACGTGACTCGACTCAAGTTGACTTAAATAACTCATATTAGCTTGGAAGAGCGTGAATATATATAATGAGAAGATAACGAGTTAAAATGATTTAATAATTTTTTGTTTTAAAGTCTTACTGAAGAAGGAAATATGAAAGAAATATAGCATCCTGATGAGAGAATAGATTTGCGTAAATGCATCATTACGCGCTAATTAAAATGTGACAATTTGAGTCAGTTTTAATTATAATTGCAACAATTATAAACTTGTTTACTTCATGAGGGATCAATGACGCTGATGACATACACCTAATTTGACAATTTTGACAATGCTGCCTCTGTTTCATTGAAGTGAAATCAACTAAACACTTTTTAAAAATATTTACAACAATAAAAGCAACCAGAGCAACAACAGCATTAACGAACGAACGAACAAGTAACACATCAACAAAGAAAATAAATTTAGTCTTATTATTCTTGTTATTGTCGTCACTTTTTGTTTATTTGTTTGTTGTTATTGTTGTTGTTCAAATAATTTTACAGAAACAAAAATGGATTTTATTTCTATATTACTGATATTGTATTCCGCACCGAATTAACTCACTAATTAGGTTGTCATGGCAACTTCGTTAATGACACCAACATGGTCTTACATAACATACATAGTTACTTTCTCAGCACAACAACATAGGCTTGCGTAACACAATTGTTGTCTGATTTTCTGGCTGAAATAGAAGTCACTAACAAAAGATTTTGTAACGTTTGTTTATCGTGAATATATGCGTCATTTGACTGGGTGCGTTATCAATAGAATGTTGTTTCCGAATGACCACCATTTTGATAAATGTCTCATTAACAACAAGTGTTATCTCATGTATATCTTGAAGCCATTTTTTGATTGTTATTAATTTTGTTCCAGCGAAAAACACATTCAACATGTTAAAACAAGCCTGCTATTTCGTATTGCTCGTGGTATCAGTAACTTGCGAGTTGAATCTTACTACACCTCTGTTTTTTGATCCATATAATCCTTTGTAAGTACCATTAGTTTAGTTTTGTGTTTTTTTAAATGAATTAAAAGCAAATGTTATTTTTAAGTTTCTGGGAAAAATTTATCATAAACCTTTGGTTATATATTTACGTTATGCTAGTATGACTCCTCAGTGAGATATTGCGTTTTTTATTTCAGTTTCGGGTGTGAAGAACCAATTTATCGAGTTCCGCCGGGGGTGGCGACCAATTTGGTGTGTCCGCATCAAGTATACGCCAACTATAAACAAGAAATAGAAGACGTACGAAAAGAAAGAATATTTGAAACTCTTTACTACGTCAAAACAGAAGACGAGTATGTTAACTGCGATGCAAGATGTAAGGGATCCTAAGGAAATCTTTTTGAAAACTTGTACAATCTTCTTTTTTATATTCTCCTTATTGACATGCTTTTGCTTTTAGCTGGTATCGTATGGTTACAGTGTGACACAGTAGACCCAGTCAACAAAACATGCTACCCTCATCCAAGGGGGCGCGGATATTTTCCCTTATTAAGGGCATGCAACGGCTATGACATATTCAGATTTATACCAAAACAAGAAAAAGACTCAACTGCAATAGATTTCCGTCCAGGACACACATATCGGTTTATAGGTAAGTTTGCACCGACACTTGTTTTAACGCACGACACTTGAATCCAACGTCGTATTAATGTCGTACTTTTCTTTTTTAGCAACGTCATTTAGGACAAAAATGTATCTAGAACAACTCCAACTAGGCAGCTGTTCTCGAACTAAAAACAAGGGAGATTATAAACTTCGCTTCAAAGTTTACGTTTGCACCGATGAGGAGGTTAAAAGGGGAGATTGCGAAATTGAAGATTCTCAAAGTAAGTAATCTGTCGGTTTAAAAGTACAAAATCCAATGAATTTGAAAGACTTTATGATATACATATCTCTTTAATAAAGATATCATCACTAGCTATTACCCAGCGCTAATATTCTTATAATCAAAAGTGTGTAAACCTTGTTTAGAGTGTCAACAAAATTGCCAGCTTAAAAACGAGACATTTTATCAAGATAGCAACGGAAACTGCTACATGAAACAACGAAAATTATGTGTGAGCGATGCGTTAGGTGTTACAATGAATAAAACCAAAGAAATTAAAATTGACTGTCAACCACCAAGCTATACAAAATGGAGAAATATCACAACACAATATTACAGTGATGGAGAATGTCATATAGTGCAAGAGAGAAACTGCACTTTTGTATTTACTGGTAAATCGTACACAGAAACAAGAAAGATAAGCAAACCATGTGAGAAAATGTCATGCGAAAAGTGGAAATTGAAAGGGGATAGGGAATACGAAGTTAACGGCACGTGTTATGGAGTAGCCATACGGTCCTGTTCAGGTGTTGGTTTCAACTATGTTGAACAAAAAGAAGTCAACGTTACATGTAGGATATCTCAAGCAGGTAATTTCATTTCCACTTTTATTTCTAAATTTCACTTCCATTTTTATTTCTGAATTTCACTTAATTCATATTTATTAATTTGTTCCTTTTTTATGTTAGTAAGAGGAGATGCTGAAGAGGGTGATATCCATTTCCAACTGTACATTGCAATCGGTGCTGCAATACTTGCTTTGTTGTTTGGTATGGTGATTGGCGTGATGTGTATGCGTTATCAACACAACAAGAGATGCCCCACAAAAACAAACGCGGTTCTAACTAGTGCACCATCAAGCATACAAAGCAATTCTCGTAAGTATATCTCAACAATTTGACGAAAATGAGTTATTCAGACAAGTTTTTTTGATAAGAAATTTCATTATTCGTTTTAGCCTCAGTTACACGGACGAATTTCTAATTTCAGCCTCATAGTCGCTATAAAGTTACTAACTTTACAATATCAGCTTTCAGTTGCTATTTTTTTATCTACAAAACAGTACTTCAAAAAACTTTTAAAGGACTTCTTGTTTTGTAACTTGCTTGTTAGATAAGCTTTTCAACTTTTCAGCCTAGCCTGTTGCATAAGTTATGACCCAAATCCAAGACTTCTCTTTTAGTAATTAGATTTTCCTTTTTGTCAGGCTTCCATTTTCTTGACTTTTCCAGATCAATACGTGTTAATAAAAAGTAACAAAAAATTTGTTACTCTGATTCCCTTCGCCTTCATTGAGACGCTTATTAAAATCCTATCAAAAAATTCTTTCTTTTTTGGTCAATTTAAATATTAAAACGTCAGCCATTTTTCTTTTTGTAATCAACAACAACAGTGTAGTATAACATACGAAGTCTATTTTCAATAAGCGAGATAAATGATAACCTTCGCGAACCCTATTTTTTAGCATCCAATGGTCATACCAACAAAGTATTTGAACATGAAGTGATAACGGGAGAAATATTTCATTTCGGAAGTGATGAGATACCGCCACCACCATCATACACATCAGAAGGGAAACAGTACCTCGAAAGAAGTCACTCAGCTTTCTCTCCTTCCAGTGTTAACCGAAGTGTTTCTTTTCATTATGGGGACGAGAGTGTATTTACCAGTCCAGATCCGATCGCATATCGCCACTATCAACCCAGAAGACCAGGACGAAACAGAGTGAACAGAAATTCGAGCGCAATATCAACAGCTCAGTTGATGAGACACTACAGCGATGCCTCGTCTAGACAATCCAGATTGACCAGTATTGACCTATCTAATGGTGGGCCATCAAGGCAGACAAGTTTAAAGTCACAAATGCCAATATACGATGAAGTGCAGGAGGCTATTATATAGCAGAAGAAAATAATAAATAGAAAATCAAACCGGGGATGTTGCGTGAAAATAAATTGATGTAAATAATAAAGAAGAAAATAAATCAAAGTTAGACGTTCGAACTGTTAGAAATATAAACATGCAAAAACATTTGGTGAAACAAAAAATTCATTTTTTCCGATTTATTTTACTTTTGTAAATATGTTATGTGGGAGTATTTTATAATAAATATGAATTCATATATGAAGTTGTAGCAGTCATGTTTATGTTTTGTATATCAAGTGCAAAAAGGAAGACATTGATGTAACCTTCTCTCTCACAAATATCAACTTGTTATGGTTAACCTTTTCTTCACTTAATTGGTTTCGTCGATGGCGTGAAATATTTAATGACTTTAAGGTGGACAGGAGAAAAAAATATTCAGATGAGTTCGCTTGATAGAAATTCAGTAGACAATCTTGGCACAATTCCAAATCAATAATTTGAATACTTTCCAGAGAAACACAAAGTCCTTTTCTTAAAACAGAATTAATCTGTTAGCCCTTTTAAACCCATTAATCTGGCTTTTACACCCAGATAATTAATTTTTAAAAAAAAAAACACACAGCATTAGGTGGAAAAGATGATTTGTCTTTGAGAACAAGTAACGAGGCCTAAATAGACGTCCAAAAATGATTGAAGTGATAGTTATAGTAATATGACGACCAAATAATTTCATAAGAAATATTATAAAGAATTAAAATTTCCCCCGTGGAAAGAAGTCGCTTTTGTTTACCACAGGTAATAGTGCGTAATTAGAAGTGATGAGTTCTTCTAATAACAATGATCTACGATATCCAGCTTCGATTAACAAACCACGCTGTCTAATTGAACTTTTTTTGTTCGTTAATTACAACAGTCACATTTTCAACATCAATGTCGGTTTTTTCAGCATAACCTTCAGAAAAAAAATTAAAAAATCGAAATTAATGCAAATTAATATTGAGGGAGGAAATAACTTGGTTCCTTCTCTCTCCTTTGATGTTAAATACTTTTTGTGAAGATATCAAATATAAAGGTCATAAATCTGAACAACTAAACGTGGCAAAACACTAAGACTATATTATTAAAAAATTATTTACAGCATGACATGCAAATATAAGTTACACTTATCGATTGTCACAACACAGATTATCGAGCAAATTGCCGTAACGCAGGTTGTCGAGCAAATTGTCGTAACAAAGATAATTGAACAAATTGTCGCAATAGAGATTATCGAGCAAATTGTCGTAACAGAGATTGTCGAGCAAATTGTCGTAACAGAGATTGTCGAGCAAATTGTCGTAACAGAGATTGTGGAACAAATTGTCGTAACAGAGATTGTCGAGCAAATTGTCGTAACACAAATGCATTTACCGTTAATGACAATCTTTTGTTTATAATTTCGATTACAGACTCGGCACATACTTGGGCTAGAAAATCAGTGTCTTCACTGAAACAGATGAACAGTTTACTCAACCAAAATAAAATGGGTTATATTGAAACAAGTGGAAGTTAATCTTAACTGGCCATACATCTTTGTATTTGAAATGTGATGCAACATCACAGAGGGTGCAATCCATTTTACTATCAACCTACCAAATTATTCATCCCTTCCCCATTATCTCCTACTTGTATAATGTAAATTAACCTTAATGATTCTTCAGAGTCGTACAAAGCCTGGAATAATTCTTAATTGTCTCTAAATATAATTGTGTTACTTTTCGCTGTTGTTTAATGATTCCTAAAGCGTTTTTGTGGTGATCATAGCGTTTTGTGGGAATCTTTTATTAAAAACTTGACAACAGACTTACTGTCAATAAAAACTTAGTATGCCTAAATATAATTTTTTAATATTTTGAAGATAAACATTTATTCTCGTAAAAAGTACCCCCCTCCCCCCTAACTGAATACTCAGTTGTTTGATGGCCCCCTTCCTCACTTAGTGCTTGTTTGATGACCCCCTCCCTACCTTAGTATTCAGTTGATCCCCTTCCTCACTGAGTGTTCAATTGTTCGATTACATTTCCCTCCTCACTCAGTACTCAGTTGTTCGATGACGCCCTCCCTCACTCAGTACTCAGTTGTTCGATGACACCCTTCCTCACTTAGTACTTAGTTGCTCGATGACCCCTTCCTCACCCTCCATAACTCAGTGTTCAGTTGTTCGATGACATTCCCCCCCTCACTCAAGAGTCGGTTGTTCGATGTCCCTCTTGCTAATGATAAATTAAGCTTCGACTATGAAAAAATCCTGCTACAAAATACTGTGGGCAGTGAATTTAAAATTTGACCACACATACAGGTATGCTTCATTGGAGAAAAAAAGCAAATTACTCACACGTAGAACTTACGTGCTTAAAAAAACATTATTCCCAGAAAAGGTGTGCATTATGGTCAATGCACAACCATCAACACAGAGGTAAAAAGAGCTCATAAATACGTGATAGTACAACGTGCTGTATTACAATACAACGTTGTAATTTAGCCTGGTTGCCAATGATATGATCATCATGCGGTATTTGCGGCAGAAATATAATGTGTTAGTTTTTTAAAAAAATTGTTTAACAAATAAAACGTTGAAGGCTGATTATAATAGACATAACATTCTCTTCAACTTATGAAAATACTAAATGCTCTTTGACATTTAAAATTTGATGGTGTGTAGACAATTTCGAACATGAAACAGAATATTATTCCACTAAGATCGGAATTTGCACTGCACAGGATTAAAAAACGGAACAGTGTTAAATAACAGATAGCTAACTTTTGCAAGTACCTAATTAAAATATAAAGCACCAAAGAAATAATTGAATAATTATCATAATTATCATAATAAATCAATATTAGATTGAAAAATGAAAACTACGAACAATGTAGTGGTGTATACCACGTTGTTATTCATGCAGCATCGAACAATGCGTCAACTCAAACACGCCTCGCTGTGGTACTGTATGACGTCAACAACTAATTACTCATAACACTCCATAATTGTTGAACAACTAATGTAAAATAAATGCAAAATTTGAAGCAACATAAAAACATAAAACTTATATAAACCATAGTAACCATTGTAAAGAGACAAAAAATTATTCATTGGTCTTCTTTGTGTTACACTTACTCACGTTGTGTTTTTCTGTGGAAATCATCTCAGTATGCAGTACAACATGCTTAATATAAATATAAGAACTTCAACAGACCTACCTGGATATAAAACATCACAAAAGACTAATAGTCCAATCGTCAGAAAGTTCGAAAATCCATATTTTTAAATCTTGGACTCATTTTGCCTACGAATTCACTATTCTTCGAAAATAACTGACTTTGTCACATTTGATGGTCATGATTGTGCAAAAAATTAGAATGCACTGATAATCAAATCCTGAGAAATATCCTAAAACCCATATTTTTGCTACAAATCCACCAACTGTCTTCAGCACATTCGAGGGTCTATTGTTTCCTGTCATTGTGCAAAAATTAGAAAAAACTAATGATCAAAGCCTGAAAATGTCGTTTTTTGGAACGTTCTTCCTCATTTTTCGCATTTTTGAGCCGGTAAGATTTTTTTTTATAAAATCAAACGTTGTAACATTCGAGGTTTCATTGTTCTCTAACTTCGTGCAAAAAATCAGAGAAAGCTTAATTTTTAAAAAAAAATTTGGTAACGGACAGACAGACAGAAACAGGTCATTTTATAGAACTTCATCTGTACCAGGAAGGTTAAAATAAATAACAACAATTTTTTTTAAATTTACTTTTAAAGGAGCTCTTGGTAATTTTAGAAGTAAAAAAAAAAAAAAAATGGATTAAACGAAGAACTCAGAAATTCAACTTAAAATTGCTGCAATGAAGGAACTCAACAATTGAACAAAAACAAACAGAAAACACTAAATAGGGATGCACAAACAAGAAGCATAATTATGAACAAATTTAGGATTTTTGGAGAAACCAAATTTACCATAGACTTACTTATAAAGAAACGTTTTTGTTATCACATGCATTTCCATAGATTGGAATATTTTTTTAGAACGTAAACGTCAAAGAGTTCAGAAAATACTGAATATGTATTTCAGGTAAGTAAGTAACTCAGTAACGGGAAGTTTTAACGTCCTTGGGGACCTAACGGTTGGTTCTTTCTCCCCTCCGACTGTAACTTTGTTACATTACCGCCGGAGATACGTATAGCATTGCTCTAACTTGCTTGCCTGCCACACAAGCCGGTTAGCGGACAAAAGATGGCACCAAACGGGCTGACAACACTGCAATTAAAGTGCGCCGGAGTGCGGACTCGAACCTGAAACCTTATAATTACAAGTCGAATGCACTACCACTACACCATCTCCGCTATAAGTTAAGGTAACATAAAAAACAAATACAAGCTGTATGTTACTTTCTACTGCATACATGCTGGTGCCAAAAAGGCCTTAGTTTCATGTGTGGCAATTCTTTAATAATTTCCTTAAGGTTACTGTAAAGGAAACAATTTTTTTTTTAGGTTTTTTGCAAAAAATTCATGAAATACAGAAAAAAAAAATCTCTTTCCAATGACATATTTTATATTTTATGAAAATATTTGGAACATCCCTTTTTTCTGGAAAAAGCCTTTTTAGAGGTGTTATATCCTTCACACCTTTGAAAAAATATGTGCAAAATGAGTTGAGCATACTTTTTGTAAACATTGTGCATAATATGGAACTCCCGTATAAAAATATGCATAATAATATTTTTTAGATAGTTAACTTTCACTATCGAATTAAAAAAAATCAAAGTTAAGGAATATGCATATGAGCTGTCTCCTGTAAACCTGACTTCTGTCTATTAATAATTCTGAACGCGTGCACGCATATTCAGCATAAAGAAAAAGTTCGCACTTCAATCATCTTTCTGCATACTCAGTTCACACATTTTTATAACACCTACGAAAATCTTTAAAAACAAATATCTCGTTAGTAAATTTTCGCATACATGCCTTTTCGTTTGTGGTCTCTTTTTCCGAAAGCTTCCTATTAACCCATTGAAATTTTCGGTAATGAAAAGCTGAATAAATTATGCACAAAAGGTTCCCGGATTTTTTTGTATAAATTACTGATTAGCGAATTATGACGACAGAAAGAAAAAAATATGCATTTTTTTGAATGATTATATATAATTACAAATAATTTCATAACGACGCTATTAGAAAAAAAAAACCGGGAACCTTTTTGAATTTAATTCGTGCTGAATATAATGGTGCGAAAACGACCACGCGTTTGGAAAAAGAAGCCATTTTAAAACGTACGGTGAAGAAAAATTGGTGTGTGTTTATTTCATTATATTTTCTTTTTGGAAAATTACCATCTCACGAAAATAACACCATAAAAAAAAATATAACAGTATTGATAAATTATAAGGGTTTTTCTGAGACTACTCATCAAGTGAGTTTTTTCCTCTACAGTAACCTTAACATCTTTTGTGCATCAAAATGCTTTACCAATTTCACTCGCAAAACAGTGAACCAGCCCAACTAATATTCAATTCGTAAATAAATAGAAAAACGGTTAAAAATATTGAATTATCAAAGTTATGTGATGCTGTACAATTACAAGCAAATCAAAATACTTCTTCTGTTATGTAGCATCTTTCATTTTTCTGGAAATTAACAAAGATAAATGATGTACCTTTACCAGCAGTGAAGAAAAAAATAGCTGCCATTTTTAAGTATCAGCGTCTGTGTATATTCCCATGATCAAGAAAAATATCAGCTATGGCAAATATTGAAAAAAAAACGTCGAACATGTGACTTGTGTGCAAAACTACTTAAAAATAAAGAAGATTATAACATGGAGTATATAAGAGAGAAATATAAGAAAAAGCTATCCAAAACAGATATAAAATAATGATCATTGACCTCTATTGAATATTTTTTTGTTCCACTAGTTGAAATCAATACTTCAGAACAACAGCTTCACAAATTTGCAATATTTTCTGTTGAAGATCGTATAAAAAATACTTAGGATTGGTAAAGAAATGGATGTAAAAATAAAAAATATTTGACAAATTATACTAGCTGGCTTGCTGTGATTGATACAAAATAACAAAAACTATGAAATATGAAATAAAAATCAAACCTTGCATGGACGAAAACAAGAAGTTCTGCTAACTCTCAGTTCAATTATCATATATCCAAACGCATTTGCATCGTGTACTTTTTGCAACATGCAAACAACCAGAGCTGGTTAGCAGCATCATAAATTCTTCCATTTCTTACAATTAAGATTTGATTTCGAAAACGTTCTATAATCTTTATATACATGCATTGTTTCTTCTGAAAAGGTATGGTTGGATTTTAATTTAGTGATCCAGCAATCCAGTCTCCAAAGTTTGTTAAAACATCTAAATACATCATTTGTATAAAGAAAAAACTTGTTTTTATTTAAAAACAGCAAGTAAACAAAACTGACAACAAAAATGGCATTTACTCTATTCAATGTGTGCGACTATACAGAGAAACAATTTTTAGACAGATAACTTGATCAGTTTACCACTGTTCAATGAGATCACCAATACTAGTCACCAAATCTCATCAAGACTAACATAAAGATTTGAATTTAATCAAAAGGAAAAAGGATTAATTTTAAAATATTTGTTTTTATAATTATTAAACTAGCGCTGAAAAAATAATACAGTTTTTAAAAAACGTAAAATTCCAAGTTAAATAAATAAATAATTTATATAAAAATTGACTGATATAGAGTAACATTTACTCCCTCACAACACTAATATTTCAATTTTTTACATTATTCCTAATTACATAAAATATAAAATAATAATACAAAGTTTTGTCATTTATAAGTTGAAATATTTATTCTAACTTTAACCACGTTTAAAATACACCTTTAAAATACGCAGCTACTGTGAAAACTTGATAAAAATGTAGAGTGTACAGAAGAGCTTTCAAAAAAAATGCAATTACATGATTCTGTCTGTATTATAGAATTCTTAGAAATACTTTGGTTGGAAGCAAAATCAAAATTTCCTATGATTTAATTTAAGGATTTAAATGATTATTTCTTGTGTAATACAACTTACATACATCAGTGTACATTGTGATATGGTGCAGTTTATATCTTTAATTGTTGACATTTACATTAAGATATTTTTTGTTCTTCTTCGTATAAAGTGTTACTCAAAATGTAAATAACAATGATGTCATAAGTTATTTTTCCACAAAAGTCTATTTAATGTAAAAGAAAAATATGAGTAGAAGTTTTAGCAGCATAAAAAAAATTGTTGTAAAGATTCGAAAATAAAAGAAATATACATAACTAATGTGTGTTTATCGTTACTTCATAATTCGATGTGTTTATATAATCATTGGATGACTGTTCCCGATCATGATTCAAATCAGCATAAATATTCTGCTCAGTTTTATGTAGATCCAAATCTGCGTAAAAACTATCTTCATTTGAATTTATGTTTTTACCTTTCCCCTTGTGCACGTTGTAATAAGAAGTATTTCCTTTTGGAGTAGCGCTCTTTATTTTTGCCTTGTTTGCTTGCAACTCTTGCTTGGTATTGTTGTTGTTGCTACATATGATACCTAAAAAAAAGCAATCAGTATTCGTGAATCAAAATAAAAATGAAGATAGAAATACGTTTTAAAAGTAAGCATGAAAGACTATACACCCCTACGATAGATAACTTCATGGACTTAATGAGAATAAGAAGAATTTGAGTAAATTATGAGTATTTAAAACTTTTAAGTAAGGAATGGAGAGATCGAATCAATATTTTGTTTTAGTATCTTTCATTATCTTTTAGTACGAAAATTAAAAAAATTTAATATTTGTAATTCCACTAAACAAACTGAAGCCTATCTCGCATTCATAAAAACAGTGGTATATTTTAAGATGGACACTAAACCTGCAACTATAACATTAAAATCTTGAGAACAAGAGAAGATTTTTGAGCCAGCGTTACTTTTAACAGAAAATGCAACCTGTTTAAAGCGTGTAAAATGTGTTATATATATGGCAGTAAATGTATAACTAAAATCCATGACAAATTAAAAATATAAGCATAGTGAAAAAGGCTAACACCAATGCGATTGAACTTTTTTTGTAAATACACCACAACACAAGCATATGGTAAATTTAAACTCACTAAGTATTTTCGTTTTGCTAAACAAATAAAATCGAATATCAAGGATTATTTTTTCAGCTTTTCCTTCTATTTTCTTATTTTTGTTTTTCTGATAATTTGAATTGACCACTTTTTTACTTTAACAATTTTAACAAATTTTTCGAAACGTTAAAAATGAAACTTAGATTATAAATATTACAAATTTTTACACATTATTAAGATTGAATGTGTGATTAACAGATTTTTGCCCTGAATAAAAAATTCCATCTGAATAACCTCCTAGAGGCTGTTTACATGAAAGCTGAGCCAGCCTGGTTGCAGGGTCAGCCCGTTTGCAGTGATCTCGCCTGAGTGCTATTTTTGAAGGAATTTAAATTTCGTTTGAATGGAGAAGCGAGCTTGCCCCTTACCGAGATCTCACCTATTTTGCTTTAGTAAGCAAGCTAGATAAAACTTCATATAGACAGTAACAAGCATAATGGCCCGCCTGGGCAAGATGGTTTATCATGCTCACATAATTAAATTCTTTTGTTATGAAAATTATTTCTTTTGTTCTGCATTATTTAACGTTTTCATTGTCTAAATCCAGCCCACCTATATAAATAGTCCGTAAAAAAATTAATTGCATTAATATAAACATTGCTTACCTCTATGTTTCAGACAAGCAATAAAAATGATAATAATAATTTGCACAACAATAGCTGTAGCAATGGCTCCAATGATCAGCAATCTTTTATCATGGCTATCTTTAATACTCGGGGAAGCTAGAATGTAAGAAAAAAAAATGCTATATAACTGACAACACCTACTGTAAATAATAGTTGCCACCAGTAACAAGAGAATTCGTACCAGGATTGCAATTAGCCTTAACAACACCAAAATGTAAGAATAAGAAGCCAAAATTTTTTCCATGAATTAAATTGGGAGCAGACAGGCTGTCCTACATGTAAACATCCACTTATACAGTTAAAAACATCAGAAAATAGAAATGCAAAAACTTTATTTAAATCTTCACAGAGGTTTAAACTTTTGTTTTTTTTAAAGAAGTGCCTTGATTTTTTTTTAATTGAACTGAATAAAAATTTCTCAAAAGATTTGTCACATTCATGTTGTTGGAATTTGTCACTATTTATTTTGATCTATTAACAGCACATTGCTTTTGGCATATAACTTTACAACAAAAAACAACTTATGGTTATATGATCTTGGTGAAAATAAGTGTAGATAACTACGGATTCTTTTGTGCTTATCTCTCAAAAAAATATACAGACTATTTCTATATTAGACACAGGTTGAACTTGTCAATGTTTACAGTGGATCCAAATTCAATTAGGTGCTAAAAGTTGCTGGCGTTAGCAAGATTATTTTCGAAATGGATTGTTTCGTTTTGGCATGTTCTGGCTGCAAAGTAATTGACACTATTGAGGTAGATATATAAAAAGCCTGAAAACTGTAGGGACAACTGTAAAATGTCTTGATACAAACTAATTCCAGGTAAAAAATAATTTGATGGCAACATAGGGATTATAAATGACATCACCCATGCCAAAATAATTTCTCATATGTTACTGATGCTATGGTTTTGATTTTTGGTGGACTAGGAATGGAGGTAGGAAGACGGGTTGTTAAAAATATCTAAGGGTTTGTGTTAACACAAACACATTTTTTAATATAATTTAAATATCTAATTCATCAAATAACAACTAAAGAGTAGTTTTGAATAGTTAAAAAATTAAAAATATTGTTGTAATCTGGCATTATTTCAAAAAACTACTGGTCTTGTATATGCTATAACACACTATTTGTGTGAAGATATCTATTATTACGTCAAAGTTCAACGCTAAAACGGGACATGCTGTTATATTATCGAAAAAAATTGTGCTACTTCAAAAAAAATATCTATTTTCTTAAAAAAAAAAAACAAGAAGTATTTAGAATGGTGTTTTAAGCGTCAAAATATATTTCTTTTCCTGTTTTATTTATCTATTTTTATGATAGAGAGAAAATCTCTGCCATTTACATAAAAATGTATATGTTTAAAACACCAAATTTTACTATTTTTCCTATTATGAGTTTAATTTTTTTATACCTTTAAGTTTTTAAGACAGAATTTCACAAGGCGGATTGTGAATAACAAATTTGATGAATACAAAATGTGCAAATTTAAAATGTCTAGAAAAAAAGTGAAAATTCAACTTTGGAACCGCTATAATCAACAGTTTTGAGCATAACTACACAGTGATAAAAAACAATCTACTCCACAAGAGACTTTGTTAAAACAAGGTGATTTGCTAAAGTGATATGCCCAAAAACAATTTATTTCTGTGTCAATAAAATAAATGTCAAACAGGGAAGATTATACAACACTTTGAAAGTTCTCTTTTCTCATATAAGTAACAACACCATTTTAACTAACCGTTAAGTCCTAGAGGTTGACAAAACGATTCAACTTCTTGATAATCGGTATATGTATCATTTTCAGCACTAAAACATTCTCTTTTCTGAAGGTCAATACACTTGTTTCCAGATGGTTTCCTAGATATTATAGACCATTCTTTACAATTAACAGCTATTTCTCTATATTCTTCATGTGATGCACCTGTTAAAGTATTATTACATTGCTTTCTTTGCACTAACGTTTTTTTTGCACCTATTTTAGAAATTGTCACCCACTCAGAACATGTCTGTAAGCAACCTAAGAAAAAAAGAAAACCAAATTTCATAAAAAAAGACAAAGAGCAAAAATACAATCAAAGTCGAATATAAGAAGCTTTACCTTTGTAGTAACAACCTTCTGACAAGCAAACATTGCACGTATTATTAAGAACTTCTTCCCTTGTGCAGACATATACTTTTAGTTTTAATGGATATCTACCATCTTCAGTTGCATTGCAACTTCCACCAATCATATTGTTTATATTTTCCTCGGTTCGAAAACCAGTGCCTAGGATAAAAAAGGTGATCAGATAGGTTTGATGTGTACGACAAAAAAATTATATAATCCTTAAAATGAATGCAAAGAATATTAAACTGTGCACTGAAGAGTACATCTAGTCTGAAGTTGCAAATGCTTCAAGATCAACTATCCTGCTTCATTTTAAATGTTGTTCCTTTGGAATTATTGACTAACTAGGAAGTGATTTATGGAACAGGCTGCTACAGGCATATTTAGCAGTTTATATTGCCGTCAGAATGGATATTCTTTAAGGTAATAAAACTTTCAATTAGTTAATCTTTTTACTAGTGATGCTGAATTGAACAGAGGAAAACTTACCAATAAAATAATAAGTGTGACCTTCAATAAACTGCAGCTGGTCAGGAAATACAATATACCGAAATACGATACGCCAATAAGTACGTGAATTTTTATTACAATTCAAAAACTTCCAACCACCTGAAAAGTGATTTAAAAAGTGATAGTTACAATGTCTACTGCCAAATTTAAACAAACAACAACTTAGTTCACACATATTTGGTTGATTTTTGATGTCATTCAGTGTACATAGCTCAAAAATATTTATGAATAGATGAGCCCACACACGCGCAAATGCTATCCAGGCGTGCAAAAAGTGGACATTGCTTTTGAAAAATAGCAATGTTCACCTGGAAAGCTATTTTAGAACATTTCTCTTCTTCATTTTACTGAATGATTTAAACATTGAACATTATTCATTAAAGTTTGGTTTGTGTCTTCTTATGGTTTTACAACTTAAATTATTATTCAGTATAATTCTAATATCATTTTTGTTTAATGTATTTAAAAAAGGATATTATTTTTAAATTATAACAGGAAAGAGATTTAAAGAATTCTTTTTTTTTCCTTTATTAAGAAATGTTACACAATAATCCTATGCGAAGAATGTTGCATATTGCTCATTTGCAATTTAATTTTTGTCACAATCCCCTGAAAGACCTGTTTTTAAAAAACATTGCTAGTATAAATATTCTGCACATTCTCATTCTAATTTGATTTTTTAAAAACGAATATTTATAGTATAAGTCTTTAAGTAAAAAGAATATCTTGAGGACCAAGGCTCACAAATTTAAAAAATGTACACAGTTCTTTTGCACACTGTAACAAACAATTTAGGCCCAACTTGTTATCAATCGTTAGTTCTCCTATAAAATTAGTGAGTTTACACTAAAGTTACATTCAGATCAAATAACCTGAAATATGTAAAATTAACTGCCATTTTCACACCAAAAAAGTCATTCGGACTACTGAAGCTTTAAACAAATGACATCTTCTACCAAATGGGCATTCAGGAACTTTATGGAATTAGCACCTGTTTAATTCCCCAGCCCTTTCATTTATTCATTAATTCTCATTCTCATTTTTTTAAATGGTATTATAGGGTACAATACATAATACATATATTTTGTCAGAAACAAAGAAGTATGTTTTTTATTGAATTACCATTATTGTTATTCTAAATCTTACCAGTTGCATTGCAGGTATCATATGCTTTCTTGTCTTGATCCAAGAAATAGAAATTTTCATAAGTGTCCTGATAATTGGCATAAGCATGATGATCAGCATTAGGACAAACAAAATCTATGTAGTCGTCTTGTTCTACACGAATAGTGTGATCCTGACAAGCAAACCTAAACATACGTGTATAAATACAAGGAAAACTAAATTTGCTGAACTTGACAGAATTTTTGAATTAGAAACAGATAAGAAACAGAGAAGAGCAAGAAAAATGGATAAATGCAAAATCATTACAAAGCAATTAACTTTGTACCAGGACTTGTAAATGTGGTACAACCAACAACTTACACAGATGCATTAGACCATCCAAGGACAGTAAAAGTCTGCTCTTCCTCAGTTCAGGTGTCAGGAAGTTAAACAAATAGTCAAAAACAGTACAATGAAGCTTCATAATTAACTGAGACTCAAAAAGAGGTCTGAAAATGGAAGCACAGAACTTTTACAAATCTCTTAATATAATTTTGATTAGGGAGGCATGAAATTTCCTGTGCAACACAGTTAAGAATAATAACAATTATAATGCTGATAATTCTATTCATGATAAACAACAAGAAAAAAAGAATACTTACACATGGTTTCGAGAATGTACAACAATAGATGGTAAATGTTGAGTGCGATAACCAAACGTCAGACTTGATACCAAGTGTGCGAATATTAAATAATATTTTGTTGTTGCGACTTGACTCATTGTTTAATTAACTTCTGTTTTTCTAAAAACAGGTCCAGGATTATGTTTAGAGATTGAGTACTTCTTAATTATAGAGGAATATATTAGCAACAGCACTTGAATCAAGTTTTTTTTCCAGTACCTACTTTCACGTGTAAACGCAAAAAAATGAAACTTTTTTTTTAAAAAAAACAAGAACTAACAGGCAAAACTGTCTAAATGAACTTAAGGCAACAGTCATGGCTGCATTGATACCAGAATTACATATGACAATTAAAATATTTTTTTTAAAGTTTTTTATAACTGTTTTTTTAAAGCTAGTGTTTGTTATAACTTGGTTTCTTAACAAACAAATATGTTTATACAATAAAAATTATCAAACTTTCAAAAATTCTTTCAAATTAAGATGGTTTTGTTCTTTAAAATATCCTGTATACCAATTAAAAACAGGTCAAAATTTACTTACCTTGGCTTTACCTTAAAAGGTGTCAGAAATAAACAGAAACACAAATAAAGAAGAAAATGATAACGTTTGGTTGTGTGCCACTTTCTTCTTTAAAAATCATTTAACCTACTTAAATCAGAGGTTAATGGTGTTAGTTAAGGAAATGGTAAACATTTAATTACCAGGTGACACTGGCAACATTTTTAATTGCAAAATTTCACAAAGCAGTTGCCCACATTAACATGTTTCAATTGTCCTCCCTACTGCAATTTAATAGTTATAAACAAAACCATTAGGGGCAATGATTTAGCATTTAAATGACTTTACATTACTATACAGGTAATTTTTTTAAATATTCAATAAGATATTCGGCTTAACTAACTTTACTATAATTTAAAATACATAATCTTGATGTAGTTTTGCAGAAAATATTATTTTCCTCTCAATAAATCTGATGTACTTTATATCTACATACTTTGCTAAATTAATATAGTATCCCAAAATACCTTTTCTCTTCTGCAACAAAATCCAGTTGACATTATCTGTGCTGGCAGCTCCAGTAGCTATGTATTTATATACACCTGCCATTGTATCTTCTGCATAAAGTATTTCTAAACAATAACATTTCTACCAAATTATTTAAAATGTTGTTAAGTTAGAGGACAAATGAAACCACCTTCAATTATATTTTGATAATAACAAACAACTTGCAAGTCACGAAAGATATAACACAAACTGATCGGTGCCTGAAAAGATTTTGCTAATCTAGTCAAAATTTCATTATTACAACTACAATTTACAAATTTGAATGATTGTGGAAATTTCTGCATCAACAATATTTTGGTATGTTTTTGCTATTTATGACTGGTAAAGTTGATAGTTTAAAACAGTCACAAAATTACAACTAGAAAATATTGTATGCAAATCAAACCTCGAAGATGGGAAAACAGAAGTTGATGTAATTATCTCTTTCATGCTCGGATCCCTTTTTTATAAGAGTTGGTTAACAACATCAATCATTTATTTTTTTTCATTCCTCGCAATTGTGTTTTGATCCAGAAAGTGTGTTATATTCTTCACATAGTCATTAAATTGTGTTAATGCACGAGTTCTTTCTTGAAGGTATGATTGAATAATAATTTTGATGTATATTTTTAAAATATCTAAATATATTATTTTTATAAAGCAACAACTTGTTTTCATTTAAAAACAGCAAGTAAACAAGACTGGCAACAAAAATAACATTCACTCTATTGAATGTGTGAGACTATACAGATAACAATTTTTAGACAGATAACTTGATCAGTTTACACTACGTCCTTCAAAATCGTTAGAAATGTACAAATTTTATTAGAAAATCGAAAACATCGTCAGTTTAGTACGACATTTCGATGCAAGTCCGATATCACCGTTAGAATCTCAACCAAGAATCTCAGTTTTTTTCGAAATAAATGAAACCAAGTTTTTTGTCTTGGTTATTTTGACTTGGTTTCGATAATTTCGATTAGAAAATTTTTTTTAAACACGGGTTCGGTTATTTCGTTTTTCTATCGCCAAGATTTGAGTTTAACTCAGTTGTTTTATTTTCATTTCGTTTTTTTTTTAAATTTTATTGAACATTGGTAATTACCACTGTTCAATGAAATTACAAAGACTAACAGTGAGAGATTTACAGGATAAATTTATTTAAAAGGAACAAAGATTAATTTTTTATCCTATCCACAATAACAAAGATAACAAAGAAATATATATGAAGCTCTGTGCTTAAATAAAAAACTACCTCATAAAAACTTTGATTTATAGAAGAGGTAAATGTTTCTATATTTGATTTTTTGATTAAAGGAACTTTTTTTTCTGAACTCGATTTAAGGTTACTTTCTTCAACACAGACAAATTTACCAGGCGTCAGGTAAATTAAAGAAAATTAACATGATTGAGTTTAAAATTTCTGTTTTCATAACTATTAGTGCAGTTAAAAAAAATACTATACCCATTTATTATAAAATAAAATACAGCTTATTAAATATTAAAAAATAATGACAATCCAAAAGTTTTGGTAACCATTTTTTTTAGACGGAAGTCGTGGCTTTGTTAACACCAAATAATTAGAAGAAGAAATACTGTATTAGACAAATTTTTGTTCTATAGAGTAAACGACGTCAGTTTACCTTCCACTTATGCACCAATGTGTAAAAAGTACAAAAAATTGAAAACAAAACTTTGTTCTTCAGATTCCCATTGCTTTTATCACACTAGTGCTAAAAATGATACACCTATTAAATAAAAAATAACTCTAAAGTTATTATAACTCTAAAGTTATTAAATAACAAGCGGAATAACAAACAATAAATACAAAATATTGTTGAGCATTTTCTTTCAGCCCTATCTAAGAGCACTACTAAAATGATTAAGTTTTATTAAAAGTCATGCAATTTGCATTGCAAAATTTTGCCCAATTGCCTTATAATCCATTAATACATGTAAGTTTTGATGAGCATGTTACATCATAATTTACTGTCATTAGTAATTTATGTAGAAACCTTAAATTTGATGTCCAAATGTTAAATAAAAATGGACAGACTACAACGTAATGCGAAAACTATATTAAATATTAAATAAAATGTGTTGCTCAGTAGCGAAACAAAAAATTAATCAAAAATATAAATTTATATAACAAAAAAATAACATTGCTTATAATAACAAAAAGTAATAACATTGCTTAGTACATTGGATCGTACTACACAAAACGTAGTGTAAAACTAATATAATGTTGTACTTTCACCCTCTAGACATTACATTTTTATACCCTTAATATTTAACTATTTACATTGTAGCTAATATAAATAAATGAATTTTTACAGCTTATTTAGATAATAATTGTGATGTACTGTGAACATTGAAAGACACTAAAGCTCCTCAAAAACTAATTGGAAAACCATCAAACCATCAAGACATATTTAAAAAATGGTTAACTTAAGAAGAAGTATACGTTACGAAGTTGCCTTACTTATCATGCCTGTCAACGGCTTTGGTGCTGGATTAAAAATATTTTCTTACAGAGCAATTAAAATTTGATTACATGTTCCTTCACTGATTAGTTTAACTGACACTATAGTAGCCTTTAAAAATTATTAAATCAAATTAAGTCAAATTATAATATTTATATACAACCATCCAAGAAAAATTACACTTTTTTATAACAAAAATAATATACATGCAGCATGCTATGAAACGGTTATATGCTCTGTGTTAGGTGATGGCTCTATTTTTGTCATAGCCAAGTTACCATCGAACTGGTCATAACCACTGTTTCGAGCATATGCCCCATTTACAGTTCCCATACCTGAAATAATGAAAAAGATAACAAATACAACTCATAAACAATTGTTGTAATTACTGTGATCATTCCTCATGCATGACAACAAAACAGATAAGTGAAACAACTATTGTTCTTTTGTGTTAACTACTATTTCTTGGCTGGAAAAAAGAAGAAATGCTAAAAAATGAACAGCTAAAGGAATGTCAAAAATATATAAGAAAACAAAGAAACAGACAAGGTGCAAACCCACCAACCAACCAACTCACCGTTACCATAGGAGGGAACTTTTTTACTTATTTTGTTACGTTGATGTTGTCGATGACACATCCCACCAAAAAACAAACCAACAATAAAAAAGAAGATGGAAGTCCCTATAGCTACGTATTTGTAAACGCCAGAATCATCTTTTTCCCCAGTCTGAGGAGCACCTAAAAACAATTGAAAATAATTTATTTAAATTACATGTTCTTACTGTGTTTTCTTTTGTCATAAAAGCTTGAAAATATAATCTGAAAATCAAACTTAACAAACTTTAAAACAATTTATACATAATAATTTATATAACTTTATTGGAACCTGTTAGTGGGACCAAAATTTCAGATAATAATTAAATGTACTTATTCCAAATAATAAATAATACTAGGCTGTATAACAGTCAATCAGTACATGATAGCAATTGTAATGTCTTGAACTACAAGAAATTTTTATCACTTACACTTAATGTTACTCATGTCGTGACATTTAATTTGTTGATTAACTTTTCAGACATGTTTTTTCAGTAACTTTAAAGTAACACACAGAAACAGTCTTCATACTATTATATGGACTAGTCGAGAAGGTCCATGGAAACATCCACGTAGGCAGAAGAACAATAAAAACAAACTGTTATTTAAATTTTGAAGACGTTAGCAATGACCTGTCGATACACAATCTTTTTTCAAAAATTTGTCTGGCTGATGCCTATATTGTGTAGAGCTTGAACAGTGATCAAGAAAATGTACAGCATCATGTACTTTTGAGAAACTATTAGAGAGATATTGGGGTTTAAAGGTTTCTCGATGACGTCATCAACCTGTGCATTACAAAACAGAATCGGGCACCCAGGTTTGGGAAACTTATTTGATCCCAGATTGTCCCTAGTGGTCCCTAGTTACCCACCTGGTGAAAAATGACTGACGTCACAACCTAGTTTCCAAGTTATTTGGCCTCAAAGTTCTAAATGCAATACATGGCTTCACCAATCTTATTAAACACGATGTCAGTGTGTAAACGCACTGACGTCTCGCTACAATGTCAGAAAGATTACCAAATTGGACATAACTTCTTTGGCAACATTAAAGGAAAATGAATATATTCACTTTGGTGGTCACAGATAGACACAACTTTTGTATTAATTTGGGCGATACTGCTAGAATTTTTTTGATTATCCTTGTATGAATAAAAGTAAAATTAACATTGAAACTAACCAGTAGGTGGGTGTGGTTGACAAAACGATTCAAATTCTTGATAATCAGTATATTTATTATTTTCAGCACTAAAACATTCTCTTTTCTCAAAATAAATACACTTGTTCCCAGATGTGTTTGTAGATACAGTATGCCATTCTTTACAATTAACAGCTATTTCTCTATATTCTTCATGTGATGCACCTGTTAAAGTACTATTACATTGCTTTCTTTGCACTAAAGTTTTTTTTTCACCTACTTTAGAAATTGTCACCCACTCAGAACATGTCTGTAAGCAACCTAAGAAAAAAAGAAAACCAAATTTCATAAAAAAAGACAAAGAGCAAAAATACAATCAAAGCCGAATATAAGAAGCTTTACCTTTGTAGTAACAACCTTCTGACAAGCAAACATTGCATGTATTATTAAGAACTTCTTCCCTTGTGCATACATATACTTTTAGTTTTAATGGATATCTACCATCTTCAGTTGCATTGCAACTTCCACCAATCTTATTGTTTATATTTTCCTTGGTTCGAAAACCAGTGCCTAGGAAGAAAAAAAAGGTAATGGAATAGGTTTGCTGTATACAAAAAAAAGTTATATAAAACTTAAAATGAATGCAAAGAATATTAAACTGTGCACTGGATAGTACATCTGGCCTGAAATTGAAATGCTTCAAGTTCAACTATCCTGCTTCATTTTAAATGTTGTCCCTTTGAATCATTGACTAACTGACTTATGGAGCAGGCTACTACAGGCATATTTAGCAGTTTATATAGTGGTCAGAATTGATGTTCTTTAAGGTAATCAAACTTCCAATTAGTTAACCTTCTTACTGGTAATGTTGGTTTGAAGAGAGAAAAACTTACCAATAAAATAATATGTGTGACCTGGAAAAAACTGCAGCTGGTCAGGAAATACTATATTACGAAATACGATAAGCCAATGACTACGTGATTTTTCATTACAATTCAAAAATTTCCAACCACCTGAAATTAAAAAATATAGGTGCCTACTTTTTGAAATTTTGTAATGCTGATGATTTATCTTCTTATATAATACACTGTCTGTACGCTGGGAAACTTACTTTTAGACATGATATCAATAAAAAAAAACAAATTGGTGTTAATCACATTTTAAAGGAGAACTAACAAAAAAACATTTTTATATATCACGAAAACAAAATGGCATAAAATTTTTTTTAATTTTTAAATCTTAGTTCCAAAAAAAATGATAATTATGATGTACCCTGCCATTATTGAACAAACATCAACTTGGTTCCTACATATTTTGTTGATTTGCCACATGGTGTACAAGGCTCAAAAAGATTTGTAGATGGATCACTCACTAGAAAATTCCATGAGATGTATACTATCGCATGCGCTCACACCCACACAAATGCTATCGAGATGTGCACATCTCTCTTGAAAAATTGTGATGTTTACCTGAAAAGCTATTTTAGAGCTATTTTTATCTTCTTCTTTACTGAATGATTTAAACATTGAAGTTTATTTATTTATTATTATTATTTTAACCACAAGAAGACAAAAATCTTGATTTGTGTCTTCTTGTGGTTTTACAACTTCCAATATTATTATGGAGCATAATTCTAATATTATTTTTGTATTGCATGTATTCATAGAAAGTATATTATTTTAAAATTCTTAACTGTTAACAGAAAAAAAAAAAGATTTGAAAAAATTATTTCAAATCTATTTTTCTTTTTTGAAAGAAAAATGTTACACAATAATCACATGCAAAGACTATTTCAGCATTACTTTTTGCCACAAGCTATTGAGGAACTTGTTTTATTTTTAATACAATGAAAAATATGCTACTAGAAATAAATATTCTGCACATTCTCCTATGTTTTTTTAAAAAAGAATAGTTTATTCTTTCAATATAAGTCTTTTAGTAAAAAAACTTTAACTGTTTGTTGGCAAAATGAAATAAATGACCCTTGGTTTTACAATCGTTATAGAGAAAAGATAAATTTTCTCTTCGTTTAGTGTTTTAATGTAATCCTAAAGTATATATTTGCTATAGGTTCCTTCCTACAATGAAGCAATGTGTTATGCTATTCTATTTAACAATTTCACACCACCTAAATAATGCTTTCAAAAATCAAAAAAATTGCAATTGCAAATTAACATTTGTAGCATGGGTGTAGTTTCTTTGTGCAGTTTTATGCTCACAGTGAGTAAAGAGTTCACAGCCTAAATATATTAAAAAAGAGTTAAAAAAAAACGGCCAAGGCAAACCAGAATATCAGAATTTGCACTGTTGCAAAATGTAAAAATAGCATTGTTCTTCTGACCTTTTGCAAGCATATAAATGTTGCAAGGAATTAGAAAACTTGCTTGGTACATTTTTTTTAACTCCAAACAAAGAATTTTTTACATTATGCTGTTCCATGTCAAAGCCAAATAATTACTAATAATTTTATGCAAAAATACGTTACTTTTATGACTTCGATTTGTTTTCACAAAATCACTGTTACCGTATTTATTGGAATCGAAAATGTGTGTAATCATTTCATTTTTTAAATGTTTTATACTGCACAAATTCCAGCAAAATGAAATCACCCACTCTTGATGTTTTTATACACAAAATAAAAAAAGTTTCAAACACATAATAGTATTTTAGGGTACAATACATAATACATAAATTCTGACAGAACTTTTAATCGCTTGATCCCCTCCTATTACTAAGAAAATACTGTTTTTTATTGAATTAACATTATTGTTAATCTAAATCTTACCAGTTGCATTGCAGGTATCATATGCTTTCTTGTCTTCATCCAAGAAATAGAAATTTTCATAAGTGTCCTGATAATTGGCATAAGCCTGATGATCAGCTCTCGGACAAACAAAATTTATCTTGTCGTCTACTTTTACATGGATTGTCTGGTCTTGACAAGCAAACCTAAACACACAAATGTAAAGAAAAGATTTTGTGCCAGAAAAAAAATCAGTTGTATTTGCTAAAGCAGATAGAAATTAAAGGTAAAAACAGATATTATTTTATAAGTAAAATTCTAACATAAACACAAAGAAATGAGTTATGCTTTATCATTAAACATCCCACATATTAAAGTGCCAAACATGATAAATTTAAACAATACTTCCATGTGTCATAAGCAACCCCTAACAAAACTAAAAGACGTATGCTGCTAAATAATAAACAACACAACAAGAAGAAAAAGGCGACATACACAGGGTTTCGAGAATGTACAACAATAGATGGTAAATCTTGAGTACTATAACCAGACGTCAGACATAAACTTGATACCAAAAGTGTGAATATCAATTTGTGTTTTGCTGTCGTGATTTGATTCATTATATGTAATATATCATCATTAGTTTCCCTAAAAACAGTTTGTATAAAAAAAATTATTTTGTGTTGTGTACCTATTCCTGTTGTAGTATTTAAAACATCTTGCACCCTGAGAATCATGCCCCCTTTCAAAAACAAGTAACAATAAAACATATTATACATTCGTAATATGCTTTTAACTTTAAAATAATTTAAGTCAAAACCACATTGTAATAGTTAGTCATATGATCTGAAAGTACTGTATATCAGTTTAATGTTATTTATGCGGATGTTTAAAGCCTTGTATCATTTTAAAAACATCTTAGACAATCACTTAAAACAAATTAATGAAAATTACCTTGCCTAAAAATTGAGACACAAATAAAAAAAAATTTCTACTCAATATTCAAGAAAATCAAACAACAATATATGACAACATACATGCCTTACTGTGTATTTCTGAGTCAAAAATAATTAAACACAGTGAGTTATAATCACATGTTAATGATATTAATGATGCAGTCAAGTATGCTCTTGATTACAACCAATGCTTAATATTATATAAACCATTTAGTTGCTAGGTAGCAGTCACAACATTTTTAATTAAAACAATCTAAAAAAGGGTGATTCATCTTAGCATGACTTAGGGCTGCTGTTCACTGAGAATCTTTTATTTTCGACACGATTTCTCAATTTAGATAAAGTATTTTCTCTTACTAATCCAACGTTTTTTTAATATTTCTTTTACAATAATTTAAAATACAATAGTTAAAAATCACAATAGCATTATCAGAAATAACATCATAACTCCCCTATCCAAATTATGGTAACTAGAATAAAAATTTATATAAAACTGTATTAAATTTATAGTCCAATTAAATTTATCCTGAAATAATCTTACAAATAAAAAACTTGTAAATTTAGTGCAGACAGACATACAGACAGAGAGACAGAAAAAGATTTTCCTTCAAGGTCAGTTACCCTAAAAAACTGAATTAATTTTAGCAATCCTATAGACTGCAGGAAAAATTACCAGACGTTTAATAGTTATAGAATTTAAATATGATATGTTTTGAAAATAACAAACAATTGTTATATGCACACATCATTTATGGAAATCAGTGCAGCCATTTTTTTGTTATATAATTTTTGTTACTACAAAGATTTGATTTTGGTGAAAGTACCATCATTACATCTTCCAAACTGTCATTTACATCATCCAAATGTAGATCGTACCCCTCCAACCTTTTCTTGCACTGTGTCATAATGAATAGATGGGGCATCAGTGCCTGGGGCTGACACACTTTCACGATAACCTTTGTTTACAAATCCATCGCCTTTTTCTAAGAAACATAACTGTTAAGTAGTTGACTAAAAACATAGAACCCCCCAAAAAAATAAAGTCACTATTAAACCTTAGACATTCTGGATTTTGTCTTAAATGAATTACCTGTTCTTCCATCTAAAACTTTATTTCCATTTTTCTCCTTGTAGTTGCAATTTCGTGAGTGAAGTTTATGATGTCCGCAAGCACCAAAAATAATACCACAAGTCAAAGAAGTTACAGCAGCTATCACAACATACATCAACGTTTTATCAGAGGATCCAACTTTACCCGTTTGTTTAGCTATAATAAAAACAACAGTTATCAAATCTCTAAAATTAGCAAATAATATAGGTTGTGGCAGTGTATTTCATTCTTAGACTACCATTAGAGAAGTATCAATGGAAAAGAACTTTTGATAAATTGAAGTTAAATAGTTCACATAACCTCCTGTTATTAGCCCTCCTTCAGTAGGAAAAACACAAGATTTGCCCTCAACACTCTTGAATTCAGTACTGTTACCAAAAACAGGGTGTACACATGTTCTTTGCATAATACTTATGCATTTCTTTTCAGACTGGTCAACATAAGAGCCACTAGTAGAAAACCATTGAGAGCAATTCTTTTTACCTAAAAATACAAAATGCCACCACTTTAAAAAGAATACGGTAAGGAAAAAAAATGTATTTTGAAAAATAATGTTTTGATTGGGAAATTTCAAAAAAATTATGCTTGGAAGTGTTCTTAGGCTTAAAATTATTTGTTTGCCATTGCTTGATTATATACACAATAGTGCCATATATAGAATGATTTTACTATGGGAAAAAGAACTTGACAATAGAGTTTAAGGCAAAAGCTTTCTTCTCACTCGCCCAAGTGGGACATGGAAATAAAAATTAACTCACAAAATTAACCTGAACTAATTCACATAAAGCCACTTTAATGCAAGTTTAACACGCAAGAACTTTATTTATATATTATTTATTGAAAGGCCTCTTAGTTAGCATATTCTCTTGAACTGTTAAAAAAATTCATAGAAGTAGTAGATATGGAAGCTTCAATAAAAAAATTAAATAAAATCCCAACCAACCAACCAACCAGGTTGTTGCTGAAACCCTAGACCAGGCAACGCAAAAACTTTCAAATTTTCAAATAAAGCCTTGTTTTACTAAAAGGAATGTTTTTGTCAAAAATAATTAGGCTGATTGTACAAGATGCTTTCTGAATCATACCAATTTAACTGCAAAAAAGAAAAAAATGTTTTAAGAAAAGTGTGTATTTTAACACTTCTCAAAAGTTAATGCTCAAAAAAGAAGTAGTATACAGTTGATTTTTGTAAAAAAAACTTCAGAACACAGAATAAAGTAAATTAAAACTTAAACTTAATTAATCAAGTGTTAAATTAACACTTAATTAATCTTTGCAAAAAAACTAGGTCAAGCACTTCTGAATTTTGTTAAAAACAACAAAATAATCAAAACTTAAAGCATACAGGAAAAATATGTCTCTCCTTCTGTTTTACTTTTCACTGAGGTTTCTTTTTTGTAAAGTAGTGCTTACATTTTACAATTCATTAACAAAACAAAACTACTTATGTTATGGAGAGTCTACTTAAATGTTATGAAAAATCTAAGTGCCAAAAGTCAATTTTTAAAAAGGTGCATATAAGCAAAACTAGTTCGAATTAAGAAAAAAATATTTTTTTTTAAAATTCCTCTTGATTCTTTAGCATACCTGTCACACATACCTGTCACAATGCCACAAGTTGTTTGTTCCTTCTTATACTCAACAGTAGATGTGCTTGTGAGCACATTTGAGCATGTTCTGGAAAGCAACCGTGAACATCTGTCTCCAGATTCATCCACTATCATATTGCTGCCATTCAAATATGACCAATTTGTACAGTTCACAGTGCCACAGCCTAAGAAAAATAAAGTATTCTTATTGGTTTTAGCAATTAAAAAAGGTGAAGCAGTTATAAAGAAAGTATATACCCTTGTAGTAGCAGCCTGTAGTTTTACATGAGTCACATGTCCCACTCTTTATATCATCTTCAGTGCAAACATATATCTCGAGTCGTAATTTATGTTCACCCTTAGCTCCACTTTTTGAACAACTCCCACCAACCATATTAGCAAGATTCTCTTTAGTACGAAAGCCAGTTCCTATATGCAATATAATTCATAAATGTTATACAAAGCTACAGTTCATATACTTTTATTATTTAAAAATACGAAAAAACACACAAGCAGCCATAAAAAATACCTGGGCTTTGTTTCTGGTCAGGACTTGTCATCTTGCATAGCATAGTCGATTATAAATTCTAGTTATTGAGTAGTTAGTTTAGTTAGTGGGATGTTACTTCACACCTTAAAAATGAGTTTCTATAGAGAGATGTTATACAACCTCTTTGAAAATTTGTTTACAACCTTACCAGGTTTCGTAAGGTTTAATGTTGTTGCCTGACAAGTTCACTTTGGATAGCATAAAATGATTTTAATCAGGAAACAAACTTTTAAAAGCTTGATAATTGTCTAAGTATAAGCAAAAAATCATAATAGTTTATTTATATCAGAGGCCACAAAGTAATTATACCAAGAATATAACACATTTTCATTAATAATTAGGCAGAAAATATCAGTACCATACCAATAATATAATGAGTTTTCCCAGCTGTAAACGTAGGCATACCAGGGAACGAAAATTGACGAAAACTTAAAGTTTTGGATGATGGATCACCGTTCGTGTACGTACAATTTAACAACATGATACCACCTAACAAAGAAATCAATTGTTCTTTATTGAAAAAGGTTCCTTTATAAATAAAAACAATCACAACTTTCTTAAGATTAGGATACAATTGTATAATATCATTAAATATATTCTATAATACAGTTATAATTTTTCTACAATATACTTATAATTTGTTATAACTTCCTTTAACTTCCTTTTTATAACTTCCTTTATTTTCATATAATCATTGCCACAACAACGCTAGCAGATAATAGATGTATAGTCACACAAACAAAAGGTATTCGAAACCAGATCACCAACAATATTATTAAAATCAAACCTGTTTGATTTTATTCAAATTTTATAGCCATGCAGCAAATTTTTAGGTTATAACACATGCCAGATGTTGAAATTATACATATTATAGCTATATTATAAGAAATTATAACCATATTCTAAACATATTTTAAGAACTTATATTGATATTATAAGATATATTTCAGTAATATCATACAAGTTTATTCAGTCCTTTACACTTATATTAAATATTTATACCAAATTTGCAATAAATAATACTAACCTGTGGCATTACAGCTGTCATACATATTTTTATTTGTATCAATAAAATAAATATTTTCATATACATTGCTAAGAGTAGTTCCCTTTTGCAAAAAACTTTGAAGCTCTTTTGATGGACAATTAAAGTTAATACTATCGTCAAGCCTAACAGATATCTTTGGAACATCACATGCAAACCTATAAGAGTTAAGTTAAAATTCTTTAAAAAAGGCCTCAAATGAGAATGGATTGTTTCTGCAAAGCAGCAGACATAAAAATACGTACAGTGGATTCCAAGGATCCCAAATGATAGAAGGATATGTAACAGACTGGTACACAGAATGCGATAATTCCATAGCCATGAAGATAATGCAAAATCCAATCAGATTCACTTTATTTCTTCTCATTTTTGCATGCATTTTCTAAAAATGTTATGTAACAAAAACATTTATGGGAAAGTAATAAATTAGGAGTGTTTTTTTTATTTAATTAACAGACGTTGATCTACTGCAAATTAAAATTTAACAGTCCAGCAGACATATTAAATTTGACTTCTTTACTTTTATACCACATCTAATCATAAATAGTGCATCCTCATACTTGCACAGGCCAACATATCTCATGATTATCAGTACATGTACAACACGAAGTATTTTTAAAAACTATTCAGTTATTTAAATCTGTTGTTACTTATAAACAAACAAGCTATAAATTGATCAATGCTTTTTGGCATTATATAAACAACATAATTATCATGAGCATCTGTACAAAATGAAAAAAAATTTGCTTACAAAAACTAAACAAACCATCTTATAGTTGTGGTCTTGGAGGATTGTGTACCATTGATTTCCATTGATCTCTTGTTACAAATAGGACTTTCTTTTAAACGATTTCTTCTTTTTATAGCCTGTTAGCAATTTTTATTTTAGGAAATTTTTTATCAAAGGTTAAATTTTAACCTTAACGAATTAGGTGATAGTAATGAGAGGTGTGTTAGTCGAAGTACTGCATGCAGAATGATTCTGCTAGGGAATAATCCAGAAAGTTATTTTTTTTGGTTGACTAATAGAGTCTTGTCAATTGAGGTGGAGATTGGTTGGTTTAGGCGTGTGTAAAAAGTATCAATTAACTGTTGTACTGTAGTAAGACATGGGCAGTGAAGCAAAAAGATCTTGACTGTTTATGAAAGAATGATATGAGAATGGTTAGCAAAGATTGACTTGCTGACATTCAGAAAAAATAGTGGGGGAGGGGTTAACTGGGTAAGAAAGTGTAGAGCTTTGATAGTTACAGGGTAGACTGAGAAAGACTTAGCAAAAGATAATCTAGACAGGCTTGAAGCAGAGAAAATAGATTTAAAAAACAAATAACCTAGCAAGCCTATCAATACAAATATAACAGCCGAGCAATAAATCGCTCACCCAAGGTTACAATAATTTAGATTGGGTTTAGATTGAGTTTATAAATATTTTATTACATATTTTATTACAAAATCTTTTATATCCATTTTTAAATCTTAATATTTTTTACACATTTTGGTTATTTTTTACTTCAAATAATATGAAAGATAACATTGATTTCCATGTGAGATGAATTGATATTGCTCAGCCAGACAAAATGTTTGTGGAACTAGGGGAGCAAATAATGGCTCAGCTAGTTTCTCATTTCTCAGAATTGGGCAAGTCTTTGCGTTAGCAAGAGCGATCACTCTCCCTTTATTGATAGGAATGGTCTAGATTAGATTGAAAGGTCATATAAGGGGCATAAGGGGTATAATCCCCACCCAACCCATGCTATTATAGAATGGAAACAGATGTTAAGTTAAGAGTGGTGGTGCTGAAGATGGTAATAATGATAACTAAGCAGGAAAGTTCATGAGAAAAAACTACATGCTGCAGATTTTAAATGTAAATACAGTGTCAAGAATTTACATATGTTTTTTTTTCCATATTTTTTTTTAAAAAAGGGCCTTGCATAAATAATTAGGTTAAGAATTAATTCAATCACAGGTGCCTTTTTTCAAACAAAATTAATTTAACCACGATGATGCAGTTGAATGATTGATAATAATTTTTTAAACAGTGGTGAATTTACCTACTGCTTTATAAAATCAATTTTAATTCTTTTTTCATTATATTTGCTATCATAGGAAGCAAGCTTTTTGTCTAGTAAAAACTAGGCAAAAAGCTTGCTTCCTATGATAGTGGCTATTATTTTTGTTATACATAAATTTGAGTTGCATGTAACCATCGCTAAATCGTAATATAAACTGTACGGTAGACGGCCCTAGCACAAATGAAATAAGACTGAGCAAATTCTATTTATGTACATTTCGCACCCGCGCAAATAGTGTCAAAAATATGGTTGCCAGCATATGGAAGAGAAAGTTTCAGACCACATGCAAGTGTTAAGTGCTGAGGAGAAGTGTCAAAATTCGGAAGGAAAGTGTCAAAATACAGGAGAGAACAGTTTAGGTCATATATAGCTAGAGAAGTGTTTTTAAATTAGAAGAGAAGTAAGCAAGAAGGGTGGGTTCATAGGAATTGACAAAAATTCGCGAGACATACTTTCGCAAAATGCGACAGTGGCATTTAAACCATATCGCGAAAAGCACAAACATAAATTTAATTTTTCAGAAAATTCATTTCACAGGGTAGCGAAAACTACAGCTATATATATTATATAGTTTGTGGCTGTTATTTTTGTTTACAAAATCAGATGCATCTCCACGATCATCTTCACCGCGGTGCTTTAAAACTAGCGTCTGGTGACTTAAAGTAATAAAATATTATCTGCGGCGAAGACAACTATGTTTTTACATATTCTAATAAAATATCCCTGTACAAGTTTTAATGAATATAAGGTGCGTGTAACCACTGCTAAAATCATAATATAAACTGTACGGTAGACGGCTCTAGCACAAATTCTGTTTATACACATTTCGTACCCGTGCTAATAGTTTTGAGAATATGGCCGCCAGCGTGGAAAAGAATGTTTTTTGTGTAAAAGATATTTCTTCATACTCATGGCTTGAAAATTACTTGGGCAATACTGCTGCTTCCTGGAAACCAATTTCATTAACATATGTTTTATACCCTGAAGGTAGCTTTATTTTATTTCCGTTATTGTTATAGCCCTCAATGACGATTAAAGGTGCCCGCATATAGCTTAGTACGGGGGAGAAATTTAATTTGAAATCTAGTAGTAAAAGAACCCCTGAAGTACACCCCAGTTCCAAATTAAATTTTTAAGTTTATTTTTCGGGGTTTCTATTGGCCAAAAGATTATAATGCAGAAACAAAAGTAGGTTGAGGAACTGAACCAAGCTACCGCAATTCGAGACAGTAGTTGGCCCAAGTGTTGTCCTAATTTGCAGTCGCGATACTATGATACTGTGTGAGCCAATCACAGGCCAGATACAAATGATTTGTTATCACAGCCGCTATTATATACAGGGGTAAGCATGCTCTAAACATGCCGGTAATATGGTAAAACCATCATAAATTTAAGATTGGATCATTCAAGGATACCTTTCTTTTCTGGGTTCAAATCTTTATTATGCTTTAAATACTGGTTAATCTTCGCCAAGTGGCTACATTTTAAAGTGCATAAAGTGAAGGTTTGCTCGTAAAAAATCCATGTTTTACCCTATCCAAATGTGAGCACGGAGCAATATCACATGACAACTTATATCTGAGAACTGGTAAACAATCCCATTAAAAACTTACCAATGCAATTATGTTAAAATCATTGTAAATCACAGAACAGCTTTAACATAGATTTGTGTTATTCATAGAAATATCTGGCTAAATATTAACCTAAATAGGTGAATGATCTAAAAAGGCCACCAAAGCCTGATTAGGTGTTTACCCTTTTAGCTGGCTTGCCATAGCACCTAAGATAACTCAAAACGGAAAGTCACAGTTTTCTATATTGCCATTAAAATAATAGTAATGGTTGAAAGACTGCTGACTCGCCAAAAATGCCTGAACTTAGGTGACTTTTGGAATAAATTTGTGCTCTTGTGTGATAATTTCCAAACTTGCCCGAATTATGCCAGAAATATAAAACAGTGCAATCAATTTTGTTGACTTGTCTACAAATAAAGAAACTTTCAAAGTATTACAGAATTGTGTGACTTTACTAACTATATATTTATGAAGCAAATTGTTTCGAATCAGGCCTTTTTGAGAACTCCTAACGCAAAACAATTTCCGACCTATTTCTGATGGGTGTTGCAACATGAGTATGGAAGTTGCCCCTTATTTAAAAAAAGTCTTGTGCGAGAATGAAGCTTAGTTTTCGTTCCCTATAAAAATTGTTTCTGCATTTCTGGCAAAAAACCTGATTCCTTCCTGTTAAAAAGCTACTGCAGATGAGGAACTTGTGTTATTGCTGGTCCCTTCTAAACACATGACTCATAAGTTTCTGACCAGTAAACAGTATACCCTGTAAAAAGTGTGGATTTTATTTGAACAGTGTGACTTATCAAGATGCACGTTCAAACACAGGATCCCACAATTATGCTATACTGAGAACTCAGACACAAGTTCCTCAGTTAGCGCTTTACCTTGCCAGTTTAAATTGATTTTGTATAATACCTCTTGCAAAATGATATCACTTGCAAACAACTTCATCCATGTTAAATAAGACATTTTCCATACCACTCAGGGTTTGAAAAAGAAATGTAAAGTTGGTTTGCAATGCACAAAAAAAATAAGCTCTAAACTTCATCCCTAGGACCTGTATTCTGTTTTGATATTGCGAACTAGGTACTGCACTCTGTTGAGACAGACTATTTTGTATAGAAATCAGATCACGTCTTTCGTTGAGTTTTGCTTGCTTTGCTATAGAACAACACTTTGGGACATAAAAAGCCCTCTGTTGGGTGAAAAAGATGGTGAAAAAGACTTTGCTACATGTAATTCTTATAAATGAAGAATTGGTAAACTAAAAAGTTTACCACTGTGATACCAGAAAGGTGGGTTTATTAAATAGAGGCAGAAATGATAAAGTAAATACTGTACTTTTTGCTTTAAACAAGATGGATTTTGCTATTGTGTACCACTTACAAGCAGCCATTTCAAAAAATCAACAGGGTTTTATGGTTTTTCCTGAAATCAAGATATCACTAGAATAACAAGGGATCTGCACACACCTAAGACCGCTAGGCCTCAATTTGGAATTTCTGGAGGATCATTTGGAGGACGTCCCAGGGTGGCGTCCCTAGGGAAAACTTTGAAATTCCATGTTTGAAATTCCTGAAAACAGCCTTTTCCACCGCATTTTCTTTTAAAACATTGGTTGAAGACTTCTCGTTTTTTACTTGCATGCTACCATTTTTAGCTTTATGTGAAATGCTAATCTAACGTTAATGTCCAAAGAATAAATAAATAAATTTGTGCCTAGTTAGCGTGAATCTGTCTGGAACTTTTTTGGTTACCGGCAAAGTGGAAAGGATCGCTAAAACGTTTTGGATAATCAAGACACGGCAAAGAAGGCAGACAGCAACAAGCCTAAAAAGCTCTTAAGCTTTCGTGAAACTAAAAAAATAAAAAATAGTGATAGAAATCTTGTAAAGTATCTATCCCAAAAGAGTGAATAGTGTAGCATTCTTTTTTGACAAATATTACAAATCAATCGATTAGGTTGGAATGAGTAGCCCTCTTTGTCAAGTCTTAGGCTACTAACATTTAGCATGTTGCTTTTTTGAAATACATCTCTTAATAAACTGTGCATGAGAAATCTCTAATTTGGAAAAGAATGTGGACTATACTTAAGATTTTAAATTCAACAAGAGACTTCATCATTTCTTGTCTATATACAATTTTTGTCCAAATATTCACTTTACTTGTGAACTTGAAGAAAGAAACTGCAACTTGTTCTTACACATTCTTATCAAATGAGTCCTCTTATGACTTTCTCCTTAAAATAAAATCTGCCTATCAATGACGAGTTTCATTTCAACTAATAACAATTTCAGACCACTGTCATCAAGGAACCATTGAAACTCCAACCTTGTACCTACTAAAGTTGTCTTTTATTATTCTTCATATGAACTGATCAAGACTGTGTAAAAGTACCTTTGAAAGATACTTTCTATAAATTTCATCGAAAAATCTATTTTGTTTACTGCACACCTCAGGCAAAGGTATTTCGTTACCAGTGGTATTTCATGTATTTTGGTGTCAGCTGAGTGTTGTTTATCAGGATGATGTTTCGACAGAAAACTTGTCCACTTGTTTCTAAGATTGTGTCTTGTATACAAGTTCCTTATTAACAGCATTAATGTTTATGGACCAATATTATTTTTTCCTGTTAAGGTTTCCCCGTTTATTTTATCATGCAGTAGAGTGTTTGCAGAAAAACATTAATAATTAATAATAAATTAATATTAAAATTAATAAATAAATAATAAATAATTTAGAAAGGAATGATATGAGAATGGTTAGGTGGATGTCTAACGCCAGTCTGAGAGACAGAAAGAGTTCAGATGAGCTAAGAAGCAGGCTAAGTATCCGTAGAATAAAAGATGTTATCCAGATAAGAGATTAAATTGGCTGGGGCACTTCGGAAGAATGGAGGGGGATAATTGGGTGAGAAAGTGTTGAGACTTGATAGTTCCTGGCGCAAAGCCCAGAGGCAGACCGAGAAAGACTTGCAGGAGGTTATAAGGACAGACTTAATACAGAGGAAGTTGAGTTTAGATCTAACACGGTCTAGATCAGATTGGAAGAGGTCATTAATATACCCCGTCCAACCCGAACATTAAGCTGAATGATGATGAATAAAAAAATATAACATTTAGTTCAACGTTTAGTTTAGTTTAGTTTAGTTTAGAATATGATATTTCTGTCAATTAATAATTTAATATACTAGATTCAAGATATTATTGGTCCTGAAAACTAGAATTAGAGAGAGTTACTTAAGATATGTTAATGTAACTAAACCAGATCGTGAAAAGCAGGTTAAGCATTCACTATCTTGCTTTAACTTATAATTGCATAACTTTTTAACAATTTGGAACTAAAAAATTAAAAAACTCTCTATGTGGCTAATGAGCTCATAAGGATTGTAGAGAGTGTTTATGTATGAAAGCTATTTCATATTTAGGTGATCTTGTTGGAAAGGTGTTGGCTTGGAGTAGCATGCTACCAATTTTTATTCTAGTATCCTTTGTTACTTTAATCCTCTTCAGACGAGAGTTGCACACGGTAATACTTGTTTCTTTAGTTATAATCGGTTAGTATGTTTCTGTATATAAACAGATGTATCATAGAATGTTGTTGTCATGTCACAATGTCAGCATAAGGTTTCATCAACGAAACCAGATAGCAGAAAAAGAAATAAAAAATATTAACTTACTGTATCCAGGAATCAACTTAATTTTTTAGATTAAGACAATTCTTTAGTAAGTTTTTTTTTTCATATTAGTCATGTCTGTGTTTTTGTTTTTTCATGTCTTAAATGGTTTCAGTTCTATCATGAAGATATGTGTTTTGTTTACATAGAAATATCAACTTTCTTTCAATGCAACCTTTATGTTATGTTATTACCATTGTTATGCCTGATCAACTTAATAATTGTAGATGGCATTTTTTGGTGGGATTCTCATAAATGAAATTGTCAATATGGGTTTAAAGTATAGCATCAAGTCACCAAGACCATGTGGACGTAAGTTTTTGTTTGTTTTACCAAACATAGTTAAAACAGTTGTTTTAATGTCATTAACCAAACAAAAGTTTAGTAAAAATAAAAAAACATGTCCAGTTAAAGTGTTTGCGTTTGGTTACCATGTGTTGTTTATTGCTTGGGTGTCTGCAAAATCATCTTAAATTTTTTATTTCTTTAGCTTCAAATTATGTTCAAGCCCCTGCTCATTTCACATACTGTTAAATACACACTTCAGACACTTAATACACAAAAAACGTATCTGTTTTTAAATCTTTGGATAGAAAATGTATAATTTTTAATAAATCCTAAAAAAGTTTTTATTATATTCTTAATTAAAGCCTTGAGTTCTTATTTTTTTAGTTCTAAAATACTTTTTTGTTTTTCCTATGTATGGGCACAGACAATGAGGACCCCAAAATATAAAAAAGAAAGGATCGTTTTTTAATGAACAAGAGAAATATACTATGACTTACCACTAAAAAGGCGTTCTAACGCAGTTAGGCTCATCTATTAACAACGAGATATAAATCAAATCATTTCGAAATATAGATAACTTTGAAAGAAGCAAGTGAACTGACTAAAGCTAAAAGTGTCTTATACAAGTCACATTACTATTCTAGCAAATACTGCTCAGGAAAATGATATCAAAAAAGCGAAAATAGCTTCAGGTTTTATTATTGTTATTTTTGTGTAAGGCCATCTATAATTATAGTTCGTCAACTGTCAAATTGGGTGAATACTTGGACCTCTTACAAAAAAATTTGGCGTATTTAGGATTATGACGCACAAATAATATTTTCATAAGGAAATTAACAGGTCTATATAGCATCTCTTTATCTTCTTTTTGCGTTTTGTACGAACGAGATATGAAATAATAAAAAAAAATATAAGAAAGGCAGATTATTGTGCATTTAATACTGTTTTTCCCTGAAAAATAAATTTTATCCAAGCAGGAGCGGTCGATACTAAGAAAGAAAGAAAAAAGGTATGCAATAAAGATTGAAAGAAATTGCGTACCTTTGATAATAATATTGTTTTTACCTACACGCTCACTTTCTGTCTCTTACTGTCTTTTTTTTTAAGCTTATATGTTGATAGAAAACAAATTACTAGTCAGGTTGTATACACAATATTGCATTCATTAAAATGACGCAAGTATTATTTAATAGGTCACAAATTTACTAACATTATGAATGAATTTATGAGCAAAGAAGTTATTTTGAAGCACTCTGACATCACAGGTTTCGCTTTCTTATGTCAAATTTCCTGCCTTATGTATATTATCTATTCTTTTATACATTTGATAACAATCTAATTCAATTAAAAAATTGTGACGCTATTTTGTCCTTGCTGATAAAGGGATCTTCTCACTGAAAGAAAATTGCTCGCGGAATAAAACAGGAGAAACAAATTATACGTTAATTGATTATTCTGCTAGCTAATTGTTTTGATAAACTTTTCGCTGATTCCATGAAAATTTCAGAATCCAGTTTATCGCTACGATTTTAATCTTTCGTGATTTGGTTTCGCAACAATTCAATCCATGCGTTGTTTAGACTTTTTATCTCGCCCTTATGACAATACTGAACTTTTTTCCATCATAGCTGACGAAAGAAAAGAATTGTACAATAAATATGGAATGCCTTCAAGTCATGCTCAATTTATGTCATTTTTTGCAATTTATATGTTATTCTTCGCTTATATCAGGTATGTTTCTTGTGTGCAATCTTTACTGTTTGTACTGCAAAATCTTTTCTATAGAACTTTTCATACGAGTAGAATTAACCACGAGAGGTTATTTTTAGATTAAAAATGCATGTTTACGAGAAGTTTATGGATAATATTAGACAACACCTCATCGCGTTTTCTTCTGTGGGAGCTTCTGTAATAGTCTGCTATAGTAGGTAAGGTTTTTCTGTTTCCACATTCGTTCAGTGGCAAACATTAGTGAAGTGTAAATCAATAACTGTATTTTTTTTCTGTCAGGATATATCTTCATTACCACACACTGGAACAAGTTATTGTTGGAATAGTAGTTGGGCTTGTGAATGGTGCTGTTTGGTTTTATATTGTGGAGACTTTGTTCACTCCTATTTTTCAAGACATAGTTAATACGTGAGTTCTTCGCAGTTTTTTCTTACCGTGTAAGAAGAAACTTCATCTATTGATACTATGCTGTTTTTAGCTGCATATCGTGTTTGAAGTTACAAATAGCTTAAAATAAAAGAATCTCTTTGATAATAAAATTGAAATGGAAGGTGGTTCAAATTAAAAAGAATTGTGAAAAATGGTGAACCCGTGGTAAATTTTCAGGAGCTGCGTTTAGTTCTTTAGAATAATGTTCATTGCCTAACTTGCTTTCTCTTTGAACATATTTGTCACTCCGTCGTTGACATGTGTTAATTTGATTCTAGGAAAATAGCCGAGTATTTCCTTATAAGGGATTCTTCAAATATACCAGATATTCTTTGGTTTGAGTATACTTCATCTCGAACAGAAGCTAGGTAAGAAAAATTAATTTCTTGAAAAAAAAATCTCAACTTGTGACTTTTTATTCCCTTGACTGTTGGAGGGAAGAAGCTCAATGTAACTGCCATCCCAATCGTCATGAAGGCGATTGTATAAAAGTTCGAATCAACTATTTCTTTGAGATTGGGTGCACAATGTATGCTAAATTTATTGCATATGTTGAATATAACCAAAATTTCATGGCGTGGGATGAAAACATCATCCCCCGCCATATTATAATGAGGAGCATGTAAAAGGAACAGTTTGATCGAGATCTTGCAAAATATTACTTATCTTCGTGTGACGTGGGACATGAAATGTGTTCTTTACCTCTCATATTTCTACGAATTTTTTTTATGATGTTTTGTTTTTTTGTGTTTCTAGGCAACGACAGAGACGTATCACTCAGAAATCACAATAGTGTGTTCAAATTTGACAAGAATGACTTGTTTGTGTGGTCGCCTCCATTTTTTTACTCACCGATTTTGTAAATACAACTTCTAATAAATGCTGTCAGATAAAATTCTCTTTTCTTTCTTTAATTTTCCCGCGAGGAATAGAACTGTTTACATCTGAGAATGAATAAAATCGAGCAAAATACCTATCCATTAAGGGTAACTTTTTGAAAAAATACTGAGAAACTGACCTTAACATGTGTATAAGATACAATGTACAAAACCATTCAACCTGTTTTTACAGATGTACCTATTTTTTCGTTTTTTCCGATACATGAACCCCTTGACCCGTAGCAGATAACATAAACATGATGTATAAAGAAAACGTAGAAGGATTATATTTGGCTTATCTCTATTATAATACGTCATGGTTGTCTGAAAATGGAGCCAGTATGAATAATAAAATGTCATCATCTTTTTTATCATTATTTTTTTACCATTACAAAACGTAGTTTTTAAAAGGGGATTTTCTACCAGCTTTTATTAAAAAAATCCGTTTTCAGTACTTTTATAATACTTCGTATTTTTAGCTTTTGACAATTTTCTTGTGATTGTTATTGCGTTTACCAATATGCTACACGCGCAATCGCAAAAACTTTGATATCTGTCGTTGAACTTTATAATATTCTTTCTTTTAACACTCAAAAATGTGCATCTGTAAAAACATTAAAAAAAATAAAAATAAAAACAGTTAAAATAATAAAACATGTTTGTTTGTCAACTTCTATTTATTTTTTGCACACTTTGTTTTAAAATCGTTCTGAATGACACTTTTTGTGAAAATGCCATCCACCAATGAGGTGTCCTCATAGTCCAATCTGCCATGCAAGATACTAAAAGTATTTTTCGAGAATAATAGTTTGCGTATGTGAATATTGTGAAGATTGCATATCGCCACTACATCTGCCAAAAATGTTCCTTGGTTGTTTTCGATCGTAATTGTCCCACGATGATGTTACGTGTGGTTTTACAAACAAATAAACAGATTCAATTTTCTTTGTTTTAAAACGTTTGAAACTGATCGTAATTTAAAAATCTCTTTAATAATAGCCGTATTTTGTCTGTCTGTCCGCGAAAGCCGCGTTCTGTTACGGAAACACGAAATGCGGTATATAAAGGACGGGCGACCCCGTGGATTTTTCCACGGGTTAACGGCTATCTATATTATAATGCCCGTATACGTCTGTCTGTCTGTCACGCAAAATGGTAGCTTAGCTGCGCAATAGCGAGAAGCACGCAATGCGGTATAAAAAGGACGGGCGAATCCGTGGATTTTCCACGGACTAACGACTAGTCTCTATTATAATAGCCGTATTTTGTCTGTCTCTGCGCGGACCCCCCGCTGAGTTAAAAAATCGTGCTACGGAAACACGAATATCAAATGCGATATATTTTATCCGCTTTGTTGCGACGGGTAAATATAAAGGACGGGCGAACCCGTGGATTTTTCCACAGGCAACGACTAGTCTCTATAATAATAGCCGTCGTCTGTCTGTCTCTGCGCGGACCCCCCGCTGAGTTAGAAAACGATGTTACGGAAACACGAATATCAAATGCGATATATTTTTATCCGCTTTGTTGCGACGGGTAAATATAAAGGACGGGTAAACCCGTGAATTTTTCCACGGGCAACGACTAGTCTATAATATAATACCCATATACATCTGTCTGTCACGCAAAATGGTAGTTTAGCTGCGCAATAGCGAAAAGCACGCAATGCGGTAAAAAAAGGACGGGCGAACCCGTAAATTTTCCACGGGCTAACGACTAGTTATGTAAAGAATATTGCAGCTGAATTTCGATACATTTAACAAACACTTTAAAGCTGTTCTTGACTGTAGGTCTAAGTATTTGACATCATAACGCTTAAGATCTGAAAATTTGCGATATTCGTCCTAAGCCTTAAAACTGACGTAAGGCTTATGATGTCTTAAGACGAAAAATAAGAACTAGGCTTAGAGAAATTTAGTTACTTCATATAGTTTGATGTCATAATTAAGTTTCGGAATAAATAGAGTGTAAGTGTTGAACATCAAGATTACGGTGTGAGGATGTGAAAAACAAATACAGAAGATATTATTAGTGCGTAGGTTGCACATCAATTCATTAATTATGACCAAAAAAAACATGAGAGCTTTAGATGTCCATGTATTGCGTATATGATTACCTAACTGACCAAAATGAAATCCAAAATGAGTTAAATTATCTTTTAACTCAATTCTGACGTTATCAATATTTAAGCAAGTGTTTTTTATTGGACTATTTCCAGAGCTTAAAAATTCTGATTTCATTAAATTAAATTTAATATTACGTTCATAACACACAATTATTAATCATTTTTGGAGGCCATAAGCAGAATGATATCATCAGCATATGCTATTATACCAATAATTTCGTTATAAATGGATAGTTCCAACATTACTACTCCTTACTGTGTTGAACATTTGTTTCGTATAAATATTATAGGGGATTGAATTGCACCTCGGCGTACACCTTGAGTAGATTAAAACGAAATGGATTTGATAGTACGATAAAAAACGTTGGCAGTTCTTCTTCTTCTTCTTACTATTATTTACCCAGGATAGCCTTCAGTTCCTAATAGAACTGTTATCGAATAGGGTCTTGCATTTAAAGCTCCTATTTGAGCTACGGAAGGCGTGCAAGCACGACAGCCGCTCATCTAGACCGCCGTCTAAGATATCAATTCTATTCTCATGCTGAACATTAAGTAGAAAGGATAAATTCACGCTTCCATAGTCTCTGCCATGCCTCGGCCGGGGCTTGAACTCAAGACTTTCCGCACTCATTGTACACATAAAACAATACTTTGATAACTACTGAAGGTACCATTTTATTATCCGATAGTATTTAGAAAACAACTTGCTCCAATTACAGGAATCAAATGCTTTCCTGCGTCTTTATTATTATAGTATCTGATTATTATAGTACAGTAGACTCTCTGTAATTCGACTTCCCCTAATTCGAACCTCTCCTTAATTCGAACAAATATTCTGGTCCCTTCAATCCCTTAACAAACCCTCATGATTCACTTACCCTAATTCGAACCTCCATAATTCGAATACCTTTATATTTCGAACCATATTTCCGGTCCCTTTAGATCATTTCACCCCGTAAATCGAACTTTTAAAGATCGAATAACGTAAAGTAGCCATTTTATCTCCCTCTGCTAATCTTTCATATTGAGATTTTAGAAAAGTTTAGTTTGTTTTGTCGATTTGGTGAGCAAATGATGAGACCGTTGAATATGCTTGATCGTTTTGTCGATAAAGCAAACCACTATTCATGACTTTTTTGCAAAATAAGAAATACGTCTAAAGTAATATAAGAAATATAATTCTCAAGATATATAGATGAATGTATCTATGAAGTCTATTTACTACCACCAACCCTGATTTTTGGACAAAATTTCACTGCGAGTTCGAATTACAGAGAGTCTACTTATCTAGTTTCTTTTATTATAAATAATGTGTAGCACATTAATGATGAGTTTTGTACGTAAAGAATTTTTTGTAAAAAATTTCGCAAATGACATAGGCTGTTTTTTTATATTTCGCGAAGATGAAATTATGTGAAGGGACAAATCTAAAATATCTCGCGTGAAATTTTGAAAATGATTAGGAAAATCTAATATTGTGATTTTAAAATTGTACTATATTTGTTAAAAAAATTGGCTTTAAAAGTCACGGGTTAGAAAAAATATCTAATGCGCATGCTCTAACTCTTTAATGGAAAGCGACCTTTAAACAATTTAAAATTTCGCAAAAAATCGCCAGATCGCGAAATGTAACATTCTCGTTCCCAGAGCTCTTTGGGATAAACCTCAAACGAAGTTTATCTCTGAAAAATTAATTGATGACATTTTAAAGTTTTTCAGGGCCCATTTTGCAGAAGATACAGTAGCAAAACTCGAAAAATTTAATTCCCGCAAATAATTAATTTTCATAAAATATTTAAATCCTAAATATGCGCTCCAGCTTTTAAGAAATAATGCAAATACAAACTGAGTTTAAAGAAAACTAAACTAAATGAAAAGGTGAGAGGTAGGAGGTAGGAGGGACCCTGCCCTTCGCTATTCTTCTTGTGAAAAGGCTTGGCGAGGGATGAAAAAACGATGAGCAAAACGGCGCGAAAGTTTGAAAAACAACCGCGTTTGTTTGTGTTGTCTTGATTGTTCTAACACTTTTCAAAATCTTTGCAAACACGAATCTTGTATTAGGCGAGACCAAGGGAAAAATTCCAAAGTTGCAAGATGACAGGTCAGCCAGCATGAGATGAAAGAGGGGTCTCGTGACCCGCACCTGTTTAGTATACTAGGTAGCTAGCTAGCAGGCATTTTAACTATAGCTATACAGTTTTTTCCTAACCTTATTTCGGAGTTTAATTCTTGTACAAAACACATCGAAGTCCCAATTTTATCTTTAACCAACTGAAATTTTAAATTTTTTACAAACAGCTTTTTCCTAAGAAATGTAAAAGTGCTAGCTTATAGTATAGTCACTTGCAACACTTGCCCATTCCCGAAATATCTTCGGTTTCTGTCTTTTCCATATTCTTGAAATGAGTGGGTCAATCAGTGGACAAAGAAATCAATATGGAAAGGGTTGCGGAGAGGGTTGCCAAGGTAAAGGCATTAAGCATGGGCAGGAAACAGAAAGAGAAATCGTCAAGGAAGGGGTAGGCAAGGCATGGCAGGCACAGGCAAGGGCATAGTTAGGCAGATACTAGGAAAGGCATATGAATGGTAGGCAAAAAGGCAAGGGAACAGCAAGGCAGGGTCATCAGGCAACTTAATAGAAACTATGTGATACCCAGCGTTAAACATTTGGTTAAAACGGTTAATACGAATGTGCCACACATTCATGTTAAGGGCTTAAGTACAACTATGCAGTATATAGTAAATCAGGTGAAGCTGTTTTAATTGTAATATATTTTTCAAAAAAATAACTTTTCTGCAAAAATACGTTGTTGTGCCCATCATAGCGAATTTCTCAAAATGTTTCCAGCTAAACATAAAATACAAATTTTTGTCCAGGGTGATCCGTATAAGCATAATACCCATTTCCAAAAAACTATCCTAACTTTGGTTCAAATAAATACACAGCATGTTGTTACCCTAGGCAGCTAAAACATTCACTCAGCAGTTTTATTTTGGGGAGAAGTTTTTGTAACCTTAAAAAATAAAAAACACAGTTTATAGCATGTTTTAACCCTGTTAAAGCAAAGAGAATCCTGTAACATTGCTTTATTTTGTTGGAAAGTTCCAGTGAACGATTAAAAATTAATTGTGACATCGGATAGGCGTAATACATTCTATTGCAAAATTTATTGCAACTTCCGTTTAGATAAAAGCAGTGAAATGGCTCATTATTACCCTGTCCAGCTTAAAATCACACAGCAGTTTTATTTTGTAGAACAAGTTTTCATGACAGTAGGATAAAAAGCTTTTATTCCAAACTGAACAGAAAATTTAAGAGAATAGCAATTAATTAGGTTACCTTAGTACCTAGTTGGAGATGGACTCAATTAAGATGATAAAAAAATTGATTTGTAATTTTTTGTTTAAGAGTCAATCAGATGTTGTGAACTGAGAATATTTCTAGGAACAGGCTTAGAGCAGAATAATCTAAGAACAAATCATATTGCAGAGTGTAATTTTACAGACCGGATTAATAATATGATTTTGCAGTATTTTCTTTTCTTTTTTCTCTTTTCTTTTTTTTTATTTTTTAGCGGGGGGCGGGGGGGGGGGGGGGGGGGCACACAAAGCCCTTCATTTAGGCCAGGGAAAGCTTTTTAGCCCTTCTTTTAGTTGGCTTCATGTTAGGGTTGTCATGGTGACTCGTTGGTTAACAGGTGGTTTGAAAAATTTTAGAAGAATAAAATTCTTAAAATATACTTCCTTTTGGATAGTAAACTCTGTTGTATTTGATGTTAAAGTATTTAAATTTATCAGGGTTTGATTTAGCAGTTTTTGAATCGAAATGCTATTTTTGCGAATCAACTCGAAGAAAATAATAAAATTGTGAATCAAATATTTTTAAGTGGCAATAGAAATGCTTTTTTAATCGAGTTTTACAAGTTTAAGAACGAACGGCGATAGAAAAGCTTTTTTAGATCCCATTTTAAAAGTATAAGACAAAAGAATGGCAATGAAAAAGCTTTTTTAGATTGCATTTTAAGTTAAGTTTAAGAACGAAGAACGGTGATAGAAATGTTTTTTTAAATCACATTTTAAAAGTTAAGAACGAAGAACGGCGATAGAAATGCTTTCTTAGATCGCATTTTAAAAGTTAAGTACAAGGAGTGGCTATAGAAAAGCTTTTTTATATCGCATTTCAAAAGTTTAAGAATGAAGAACAACACAGAGAGTGAATATGTGTGTTGACTAGAGCTTTAGTTGATAATTTAAGTATAGGCTTCAGAGCGAGAGTTTGTTGATTTTTATGATAGTTTCATACTTTTTTAAAATATTTAATCACATTGTTATGATATTCCATGAGTATAATAATCCACAACGTTTTCTCTGTATGAAACAAAAATCATTTTAGTGCTGATTTATGTCAGTCTTAAAAAGCAAAATGAAATTTCATTTTACCCTCAAAATATTTATGTAAACAAGATTTACCTGGAAAAAAGAACAAATGCTTATCCAGTTTCTTGTCGATAATATATAACTACATTTTTATTTACCCTATCATCTTCTGCATCATCAAGAAGCATGTCAATGATTTTACTTAAGTTTATAACGTCTTCTTGTGACGTTATTTGTTCAGCAATTTTAAAACTGGATATATTCAGCTCTATCTTTCTTTTTAAATGCATTTTTATAGAGCACTGAAATTCTTCTATTCATGTTTATAATTTCCTTAAAGAAAATGTTATAATTAAGTGGCTATTTGAAATTCCATAATTATCAGCCTTTTAAATAAGCTCATTGGTTTTTAATCGAGAATTTACAGTATATACAACAGAAAAATCGCTATAGCTGATATTCAAAAGTAAGTTTATCCCGAGAGAAGGGAGAGAGAGATGAAGTAATAACAAAAATCAAACTAGGTAAGGAAGGTCTATTTGTGTACTCTATTTTAATTGTTCAATACCACATGAGTCATTTTTCTGCAAGGATTTTATTCCATTTGTGAAGATATATTTATTAGAAATTCAAACAAATTTTCTCCTGATAGCGCTATGTGTTTTGTTTTTACAGAGAATAAGAAGGAAAATCTCAAGTGTGTAAAAATCGGCATGCATGAGGACAGTAGTATGCCAAAAGCTAACTTGAGTAAACAATAATAAGAAGAAGAGGCTCAAATGCTAAATATTTGAGCTAATGTTTTGAATGCTTCCATACCATGGCTGTTGTAACTTTTTCCTGTGAGTGACAAAGGTAAAACTATGCAGATATTGATGAACATGAGCAGCAAAAAATTGTTGTTGATATGTTTACTACTTTATTAACAGGAATCAAAAAATTTTAAATCAACTGAAATGCTAAATGCTTGTATAAAATTTTTGTTTTTACAGAATTCTCATGAGAGGTGTTCATTATTTAGAGCCTAGGGTTAATTTTTTGATAGTTTAGTAGTTTTGATTACACTTTTTATATAAGGAGCCAATCTAAACTACCGCTAAGCAACTCACTAGGTAGAAATTTTGAAAGGATAGGCAACTATAACGCTTAAATATAATTAATCTCACAAGTAATCAGGCGCTAATACAAGTCAATTTGGACATCATTATACCAATTTTGGGGACATCTAATTTGGGTGCCCAAAATAGATCTTAAAGGTTCATTTTAAAATATTAACTGTTTGATACAAACATATTAAGTTTCTCGTTTCCTGAAAAGGTTGAAAAAGAATTTAAGGGATTACCCATGCCCAAAGTAATTTCCTGGATTAACCCCTGGTATTGTATACTAAACAAATTAAAGAAGGATGTTTTTCAGAAAAAGAAGATGGTGTCCATACTAAACACTTTTTGTGTCAAAAACATCCTCATTATCACTTGAAATTTTCCAGTATTATTGTTATCAATGTGTTGGCCAGTAATTTTATATAAGATCACCCTAACTAGAAATTCCCATTATTAAAGTGAGTGGGTTCAGTGATTGTTGTACAGAAAGCTCTCTACTTGATATTTCATAATAATAATATTTGAGTGTAATGTTTCTTTACCATACAGTGCTGTAAAAAGTTATGTAACAAAAGAATTAAATTATCTATTATCAGGTGTAAATGATTCACAAAACACTACAAAATCTTACTCATCAAATATTTATATGAAAATAGCAAAAAGAATAGTTTTTTTTTCTAAAATAAGATTAATTATTTAACTTTTTTACCTTTTGATCACTATAAAATGTTGTATCCTGAAGTAAAAGGATACATCACAAAATGCACTTGTTTTAAACAATTTGTAGAGAAAGAATTAACAAGAGAAAGAAAATGATGGCTTCTTATTAATGAAATCTGGAAATACATTATGTTTAATTTGAAGAAAATTTAAAGAAAAATGGAAGAAGATAAAGTAACATGAAAAATCAGAATAAAGGTGTGTAAATGTGTAATATCAATTTCAAATTGTTTTTGTAGTAATGGATTATATATTGTTTCCACTGATATTCAATGTTTCTTTTGTTTACAGTTTTGGTAAGATTTTTTTTATCAGATTAGCAATTTTACGATAAAAACATAACATATCTTTTCTTTTAGATGGAGCCTGTTACTGAAGAAGGGTTAAAACCTGAAATCTCCATCGTTTTGCAGAATGTATTTACAGCTTGCGATGAAGAGAAACATGGACAAGTTAGAGTTTCAAAGTTGATTTCATTTTTGAAAGAGAAAGCAACTGAGACCGAAGTATGTAATCATATACGTTAAAAATTAATTTTTTACAGTGAAAAAAATAAACTTGCCATCCTTCATAGAAGTCAGAGAAAAATTGCTGACTTTCTGAATCTGTCAAAAAAAGATATTAGATTATTTGGTGAAATTAATTGTAAATATCTTGCTCTGTCAGCAAAATGTTTCTGGTTCTATAGGGACAAGCTTTACTTAAACCTGAGACATGAAGGTAAGTTGCAGAATTTGATATGCCATAAGTCAGAAAAGGTTCTGAATTAGCATGCAACTTAAAAAAAAATTGGTTTTTCCAGTAGTGTGAAAGGAATTATTAAGTTGTTCTATATAAGCCAAATCTAATTTCGTGTTGCAGATATTTGATTATCTTAATGACCTCTCCTTGTTGTTGGATGAAGAACGTACAGACCCAGCTATCAATTGGTCAGCATGTGAGAAAGGAATGCAAGAGTGGATACAAATTGTTAACCAAAAGAGGTGTCTTATTATTTCTTCTCTGTTGCATATTAACCAAAAAGAAATTGAATATACTATTTCGCATGACAAGGTCTAAACAAAGTGTTTTTTGATAAAAAAAATGTAAAAGCATTTGGCTTTTTATTAAAAACAGAACACTATACATTTTTTTCCTTACATAGATTATCAGCTATAACCGCTAAAAAATAATTATTTTTTTTCACTGTTGTGATTTTTATTTTTAAATTACAATGGAAGTTTCTATTGTTTTCCAAATGTAAACTGCTCAGCATACCAGTAAATTAGTATTACTACCAATGCTGGATATAAATGACGTGAAGTAATGCTTTGACGCAACAAGACATTCAAGACTTTCAAATAAATGTTAAAGCCCTGTGGAAAAATTTACATTAAAAATTATAAAAAAAGATATAGATAAACATATTTGTGGAGGCATGAATCAGTGAATGCATACGGGATACAAAACAGGTGTTAACTTAAAATCTTGGAACTTTTTATTGCGATTCTGTTTCCCCAATATAGTAACTGGCTAAGCCCCGTAATGTGTAATATTAATGGATGGAATTTTTACAACTTTAAATCTTTTGATTTAGTATAAAACATATAAACAGTGGATCCCCTGCCAAAAGAGTATTATTTCCTAAGAATGAGTTGGTAGGTATTTATATTCTGATTATTCTGCAGTTATAAAAATATTAATGTTTACAACCATAATAAATGTATTGAAATTCTTGTCAATAGATTTTTTTTAATTAAAAATTAAAACATTTTTTTGTGTGTCAAAGGTATTATATTCTTCACCTCAATAAGATTGGTCTATTTGTTATGGCTAAGTGCATTTGGCATGGTACAACTGTTGCATTCTCTATTTTCCTGTTTCATAAGTAAAATTTCTATATTCGTGTTATTTACATGGATGTGCAACTTATAAAAGAAAAAATCAATCAATTCTGTGAATTACTGCAAGAAATTATTTTTAGACATCTGCTAAATCAGCATTGATAAACAAGTCACTTCAGCTAAAAGATGGCAAGACAGGAAGTAGTAAGTTTTGATTCCTTTTTGTGGTAATAAAAAATGCATAGTGGTTGCAGAACTAAAGTAGAGCGGTGATTGCAAATAAATGAGGTGATGCTAGGAAAGAAATTAATTTGTGCAAGTATGACATTTTACAGTATTTGTGAGAAAGTAGGATATTTAAATTTTTGAGTCATCAATTCAAACTGCACGAAAACAAAAATGTGGTACTTCCGTCATGGAGTGTACCTTAAAAAGCTTTTTAAAGTTCATTCTATCATTCTTTCAAAACATACAGTTTTTGTTTACTTGTGTGCAAACATTGCATACAAACAAAGTTGCACCTGCATAACATTTTAAATTAATTTTCATTTACTTTTTACAGTTATGAGCACGTACAGCAATGATAGTATGGAGACGTCTGATCTTTCTTGGTATGAAAGTTTGTTTCACTTTTATTGACAACTATGTACTTATGATTTACTACAATTTGCAATACTTTCAACCAGTATAATATTTTATTGCTTTGAGGCTGCCTTTTTTTTTTCTCAGTTAATTTTTATGTTCAAACTGTTTGTAGCTGCTCAGCTATAAATCCCATCATAACATTTAAATAATTTTAATTTGTGCTAAAAATTGATTACTGTCAATACGTTTTGTGTCAGAGCAGAACTGTGGCTTGGTGCATTTCAACTCTTCATGGATTTTATTTCTTTAATGTGCAGGGATCATAGTGATCTCCATGGTCGAATTGAAGAGCTTGAGATCACTAATAAACGTTTACTTGAAGATAATGTCAAATTGAAACAACATGTAAGTCTTTGGAGTATTTTTACTTTACTTGTTATAGCCATGGTTTAAAATTTATAAAATAAACAACTTTAGTCAAAGATCTTAGCAAAAATTAGGATTTATCAAAACTATTTTAGCAACAAAAAACTCTTACATTATAATATGCAGAATGTATAGTTTTAGGTAATTTATAGATGATTTGCCTTATATCCCCGTTTCTAAAAAATTACCTGGTAGAAAAGGATTTTGTCAAAAAGGTAAAGAATAGGTAACACTTTCAAACTATGCCACAACTAAGTAAAAAAAAATTTTTTTAAGATTTAAATTAAAATGCAGTAAAAAAACATACATTCCATATTTTAAGCTTATACTCCCAATAGAATAGCCAATTGTTTTATGATAAATACAGAAAGAAGTTACATATTTATTAATGACATTTTTTAACTTTGTTGTATTTTTGTTTTTCATATTTGCACTGTCTAATTGTTTTATTAGCAAATCAATTAAATAAAACAGAAGAACATATTTTTAAGTCAAATACTATTTTTATCAATTTTAAAATAAACTGTGTAAGTTAAGATGAGTGAATCTCACAGAACATTTAAAAGCTGGTTTCATAGGTTTAATCTTCGAAACTCAGGAATGGTAGGCTGTGTTATTGTTGTTGTTTATATTGTTATGATAGATAATTTATAATGCATTGTTTTTTTTTTTAGCTTGATGCAACTGAAGACCAAAATTCATCTTTTGTGCAAGAAAATGATCAACTGCAAAAGAAGATAATAAAGTAAGCAAGGTTATGTTTTTCTGTTTTGTGTGCAGTTTTTTTTGTTCTTTTAAATTTCACAAATGTTAAAGTAGAAATTCACAATTGATTGATATGAATACATCAACTAGCTGGGATAATTTAGTAAGTCATTAGAAAAATAGATTCGTGATAAGGAATATCAATTAGGATTTTCAATTAAGAAAAAGGAACACTAAGCATACTTTGTGAGCCATTAGTTTTAGTGTTTGTATTTAAGAAACACCTGTAAATAAAAAAATCTAATTAACACAAAAAACGGAGTAAAACATTTAAAATGAAGTTAAGTTTATGAAAGTTGATAAAAAGTAACATAATTATACCACATTTCTGCTTTTATTCCACTTTTATCTTAGATATGAGAAATTGTTGGATGATAGTAAGCTAGTTGCTAAGAATTATGAAGAATTAAAGGCTACTGGTATGAAAAATTCTTAATTGGTGATGTCATAATTTTTTTTGTCAGTTCTTCATGATAAAAAAAACAAAGTTTCCCAAGTTCTCTTTTACCTATTTTGTTTTATTCATCATTGAAATTCACACTAAGAGTATATATTATATTGGCAATACTTACTCACATGAGTTAGCTCTCTGAAAAAAAATTAGTGGCTGACGTAGTAGAATAACAGTGTGCTACGAATCAAAACGTATTGTTATTTAAGAAACCTAAAGTTTCAGCTGTTTCGGCATCAAATTTTTCGAAACTAACCAAAATTCCTGAAAATCTCTGTGTATAAAATAGATATTGTCTGAAAAAGGTTTTCACTTCATAGAGTGTTTTCAACCAAATGATAATGAGCTTTCCTTTCTCTCTAATTTTAAAATTTAACCTATTTTTTTTTTTTTTTTTTTCACGATTCTCCTATGTTTTTAAAACACAAAATCTCCTTTGTTTAAGCTTTTTTTGGATTCATTAACTCTATCTTTGTATATCTTCCACTATACGGGCCAGGCTCAGGATAACGGGTAACCGCCGGTTTTCGGTTTCAGGCAATTAAATTGTTTTCATTCGGCGTCTGATGAAAAATGATACCATAAGTCCCATGCTTTTAAGTGCTATAAACCGCATTTTAAAAATTGTTCGAGAATTGAGTTTATTCCCCCAGTACTTTTTTGTATACATTCGACTGTACCGGTGAACATCAATTTCTGCTGGTGTTCTAAAGATTAGCTCATGAGTTAAGCTGTGATAACACTGAACTCACTGGTGTGAACCACCCATAATAATTTCAAACAAGACTTATGAAATACGCAAACCACCTCGCAAATAAAGTTCACAAAAAGCTGTCTATCAAATTGTGATTTGCTATTCAGATAGGCAATAATATTTGCACTATGCAGTTATTTTTTAAAATTCATTTGTGAGTTCTTCTTGAACGGAAAATTCCTCAAAATTTCAATTTATGTTGGGTCAATCTGGAACAAACTGACTTACAGGAAGAAGAAAGACCACAAGCTCCACCTAAAATTTGCGATTTTTTTTTTTTGCAGTCTACTTTCCAGGCATTTGGGAGACCTTAATTCTGCCTATATTCACTTTTGAAAACTTTACTTTACGAGTTAGTTAAATAAAGCTTGTGAACACTTATCTTTTTGAAAAATAAACAATATGCAGGCGCTGCATTAACTATCTCGTTATTAAAAATGCGCAACTATGAAACATCCACAATGCAACCCAATTCTACAATTTCTGCTAGCAAAAAACACAACCTATCATTCATGGTTGAAAGTCGCTCGATTGAAACGTTTATGAGCTTAAACGGCATTTAGGTGACAAAAAAACAAAATTTTGATATCACCATCATGTTCAGCATACTTTTTTGGTTAACTGTGCCAAATTTTGTTGAAAACAAATACCAATTTTGGCCTAAACCGTCATTTAGATGACTTCCAACTACTTAGAGAGTTTAGGTATGAAATTTAAATTTTTGACGTTGCAATTTCGGACATAGTTATGAGTTGGAAGCACATCCTCGCAGGCGAGATAGTAAAAATAAAAAAAATAGTTACTAAGATGAGATTCGAACACACGACTACTCCCGTGTCGGTGCTCAGAGAGGCAAAAATTTCCATTCTTGTAGGACACATTTGCGTTTTAGTACAAGTACACAAACTTTTAATAAATTCACTCACTTCACTTCAAACACAACTACAAGGAACCAAGATCATACTTTGAATATTACAGAACACAAAATAGCAATGCTCCTACAAATCACAGTAAAAAGTTTCTGTTCCATAAATTTTTAACAATAACATTGTTTTCTATGTAAGGAACAATTTCTATTCCTACAAAAACTAAAAGTTAAACGTTTAATTTAATTTTTATTTAGTTATGGAATATCATGTATTTAAAAATGATTTAGTGGAGAAAACCTGCCAACTTGTATGTATTTTTTTTGAAAATTTAGATGTTATATTTTTCATGCCAATATAGCATTTCTATTATAACGTACTTTAGTAAATTAGTTTGCACTGCAACTGTATTTGAGCAACACAGGGCATTGCTAATCTATTGTGCTGTTTCATTATTTCAGGAAAAAGAGAATACATCCTTACAAGCCGTCTTAAAGGAATATGAAGATAAGGTAATACATTGAATACTTATTCATTTCCACTAGTTTTGTCATTGTATACTTGTACGATCCCATATTTTTTTGCCTTGCTTTTATTTTTCATTGTATAAAGGGTAGTTTTCACTGCTACAATATATTGTCCACATTATTTATAATTGTATAAGGTATTGTACAAATATCGCCACAACATACCATATATTGTAATTTTTTTAATCAAATTAGTTTGATTTGAAGAAACTAATACCTGATCCCTATTGAATTACCTTCAGTTGAATTGAATATATCTCTTATGTATTCTGCACAGTTGAACATATAACGTATAACAAAATGTGAACTAGTCATAATCCTTCTTGTGTATAACTGTACAAAAATTGTACACTAGTTACTACAATTAATTGTACAATATGTTGTACAATATGGCTTAGCTTTGGAAACTAGTCTTAAGATTTCATTCTGAATCCTGTGCAACCTATGTTTAACTGGTTTCTATGAAGCAGTCCAAACACATCGTTACACTGCAACCATTTCTTAATATTTTATTTTTTTCTTTAAGGTTTCTTTATTGGATAGTAAACTGGACTTATTAAAAGAAGAAAAAGAAAATTTAACAAGAGATCTATCAATACAAAAGGTAAAGTGTTAGGTTATAGACTTTTATATGGTATGATATTTGGAATTTCCATGCCTGCTAAAATTTAAAATTGCACAACAATTTCATAGGTTTTATAAGGTTAGTAAAAAATTTTTGGGCCCTGGTTTTTTTTTAGCAATTACAAACGCAAATTCAAGATTTGACCTCAAGTAAGGAGCATATTGCGGAGGTAAGTAAGTAAAAAGATGTACAGTATTAACAATCTTTCTATAGAGACCATAACCTAAAGTGTGTGTACAGAAGAAGTTTTTGTTTTTATATTATTTTATTTTGTCAAACAGGAGTCAGCAAATAAATCAGAATACATGAGTTCAATGATTGCTGACTTATCACTAGCTAATGAGGTTGGTGTGTCTTTGTATGTTTTGTTTTTGTACATTGTGAATTTTATTTCCTTTTTCTTATTAGATGTTGTTATTTTAGTTTTTAGTTCCTCCTTCCTATGAAGTAATACCAATTTATTGTTTTCGTTTTGAAAATTTATAGGTATTAAAGGCACAAAAGAACAATATTGAAAACGAACTTTCTGAACTGAAACAGGAAGTGTGCAGGTGAGTTTGATTAAACCAACAAACTTTCAGACCAAATTTTTGTTAGAAAAACATTTTTCCTGTTAATTTTGTTTTACTAGGAATGCCATGTTGAACAGATTTAGTGGTATCCATAGCACTCCTTTACTCTCAAGTACAAAATGTGACAAGTGGCCACAATCTTTAGATCAAGAATTGAAGGAAGGATTGGTATGACCAGCTGAGAATTTTATTGTTCTTACTACCATTTATCAACTTTTGTTTTTTTTATTGCAACCTTTAACCTTTGTTGAAAAAAGTTTTTATCCATTTACCTAGGAAATATTTTATTTTTTTTATTTTTACTCTTTTGTCTTCAATACAACATAATATAGGTTTAGTGTAGACATGTACTGATTTTAGTGTTTAGTGTAGACAGATACTGATTTTGTAGGCATGTTCTAATTTTTTTTATTTCAGGAAAACTCATTGGATAACCACATTCAGCCAATTCACGATTTTTCGGATGGTAGTGACTCATCTTCACATGTGAAAAACTCACCAATTAGAGATCGATACACATCCTTTGCACAGAAATGTGTAAGTTGTTCTATCTTTCAAAAATTAGTGGGTCATAAAAATTTATATACTTGCTATTCTTAGTTAATATTGAAAATTAATTAAAACACCCTTTGTAAGGATCCTTAACCATTCCAATAGTTTTGTGTTGTTTTTCATTTAAAACATGTTTAACATGTTTAATTTGCATTTGTGGTAAAAACTGAAGTACATAGAAACCAATTATTTTCAGCTAATAGAAACCAGGTGTTGATTGAGAGGAAGTTGAAAACAGTTACTTTAATGATCATGTTCTTGGTAATGACTATAGCTATTAACTGATGACACTGACAATGAAAAAAAATCATTCCTAAGTAATTTAAATGACAATAATAATAACAGTAACACAAAGCTTATTTCCTAATTTCAAAAAATTTGAATGAAGTTATTGCGATTCCCCTTTTATATCCACCACATGATTGAGGTTGTAGCAAGGTCAATGGATAAACGTTTTTTTAGCGTTCAAAGTTTAAAGAAAAGAAAGAGCTTATATTTGACAAGATAGAAGAAATTGTTATGAACCCAAATACAAGTGCTAATGTGGAAAATACATCGGTGGGTATCTACTTCTTCAATAGATACATTTTTATTTTCATACACAATATTTACACTTCTAATGCAAGAACAATTGGCAGCTTTCTTTCTAGCTTTCTTATTTCTTGTAAAGCCGAATTATTAGGACCAATATTTCATTGGTTTTGCACTACTAGAAGAATTGTTAGGAATCCCAATGTTCACAATGTTGGTGGTCTTATATTGAAGAGCTGACCAAGTTGTTAAGTAGACCCCAATTTTTTTTTATTTCAAAGTTATGATGTTTTACCAAACATTTAAGGAAGTCTGGGACGAAGAAACGAGTTTTATTTCAGCATAATTTTATATGTTAATTAATTCAACTCTAAAAATATTTGGAAAATCTAAAAGTCTTGTTAAACAAACCGAAAAGGCCGTTAATATATGTCTAGCATTAATAAAATGGTAAAACATTTCTGTACGTTTCTTAAAGTTCTACGCCGTTCTTACATTAGTTATATTTTTAATGAGATCAACGGACATTCTTGCTTCGTTTGTTTCATTACCAATAAATTTATTATACAGCTTATTTTTGATGATCTAAACAAAGACTTCGAATCATTCACTGAAAAAATTTCAGAGCTTGCACAAGAAAAACAAGAAGCAGAGAAAAGGTGAACAATCTTGCTACTGTTGCTGTTTTTTCGTTTTCTTTTTATGGTCGTTGTTTGTCGTGGTGGTTGTTTTTGTATTTTGTTGTTGATTTCATGTGTATTTTCTATTGTCAATTTTGTTGCTTGTGGTGGTGTTATTGTTGTTGTTGATACCTGATGTGTTTTGCTTAAATTTTCTTTTAATGTCACATAAAAAACTTGGAAATGTCCAGTTTTTCATTTTATCTTGCAGAGCCTTGAAGTTATCGTCTGCACTGAGAAAGCTAAAAGGTGAGTGTGGATACATAGAAAGAAAACACAGGTGAAATAATTCTTATGAAATACTGTCTTCTTGCTTGTCTTTTTCATTAAAGCCTCTTTAAATTTAACTGATTGATTTTACTAGAAAAGCTCTTTGTGTAAATTAAAAATTTGAATTACCAGAAACCAAGATAAGAAATAGATAGTAACATTGATATTATTTAAAAAGGAGAATATGGAATTTCATTTCTGTCTTTTGTATAAAATTCCCTTTCTAACATAATCACCCAGCTGTCTTGTGTAGAATCATTGTTTCAATTTATTTTTATACCAGCCGAAATATTTCGTTTTTTGCAATTCTCTACCAATATAAAGTGTTTAAATCACACGAACAACAAGAGCTAACCCTTTTTTAATTTCAACTAAGAATCGAAACTTGATAATTTTAAAATAAATATTTTAACATGTGTATTTTAGAGATGAACTTTTATGTATTTAACTCACCATAAAAAGTCTTCTGAAGTTTTTAAAAACAATTCAACAACATCTAACTGTTTTTGGCGTATAAAAATAGTTTTTACATTAAACAAAATCTCGTTAATCTCCACATAATTTCTTTTGAATTGATTGGTTATTAGATTATGTTGTAAGTTTTAGTTATAACATGTGTAGCAAATTTAGCGAGACATCAAATTTGTGGCTTTTTTCCGAGTAGTTATTAAGTTTGTTTGTTCTGGAATATGTAAATAAATATTTGAAGTTGGTAGGAACCACATGATATGGAATGGGACTACTACGGTGAGAACCCTACTTAATTATAATACAAGCAAATTTTATGAAATAAAATAGTTAAAATATTTATTCTCACATTGTGAACTTCTACACTATTTCTACACATCAGTTTAAAACCAAAATAACATTTTACTATAGACTATAAATTTCATCGTTGTAACATTTTTATTTATATCTGTTTTGCTAACTATGATGACAAAAGATCTTCCCAGCACTGATAAAAAAGTGTTTTTAAACTTAATTTTAGCATATGGTTTAAAATTTATCAGTTATTTAAATGTGAAGTTTCCGTGTAAATAAATTTAAATGTTAAATCATTTTTCATATTATTTTCGTCTGTGAGCTAGGTAGGTAGACAGAATGTTACTTTACATTTTTTTTCTTTTTTTTTTGTTAATTTTTTAGTTTGTTTTCTTTTTCTTTTTCGTAGATGATAACCAGTTCTTGCAAGACTCGAAGGACAAAGCGTTGTTGAAGTTTGGAAATTTATCAATATCTTCCATGGAACTAGAAGAAAAGTATGGTTTGATTAAGTGCCCATATTTATTTACTGACTGACGGCATTGTGATAGAGCGTTCACCTCCAGTGCGGAAGGTCTTGGATTCAAATCCGACCGAGTCATAACAGAGACCATAAAATTTGAATCGATCCTTTCAGCTTTACATTCAGCATGAGAATAGGATTGATATCTTAGGCGGTTGCGTAGTTAACCAGTTGTTGTGCTTCCGCGCCTTTCGTAGCTCAAATGGGAGCTTTCAATGCACTAGGACCCCCTTCGCAGGACCCTCATTGATAACAGTTTCTGAAGAGGCTGGGTAAATAATAGTAATAATATTCCTGATTGCATATTTGTTATTTTTCGGTGTTTTTGTTCAAAAAAAAACTATTCTTAATTTTTTTTCTTTAAAATAGAATTTCTTGATAACCAAATCCAATTATCTTATATATTTTTGTATTTATATTCTACCTATTTTTATAGAAAGAGTGAATTAATTGAAGAATTAGCTGAGAAAGAAAACACAGTCAAAGAATTAAAAACGCAAATAGATCATTTAAAAGAACAGGTAGTCAAAATATTGCTTTGGAATTTTTGTAACTTGACCCTAAGATATTGTCTGTTTCTCCACAAGGTTGATGGAGAGTTCATAATTTTACTTGTTATGTACGTATGGCGTTTATGATAGGAAACAAAACATAAAATTAAGTTGTTTTTTGCTGACACTTAATAAAAAGCTTCGTGTGAAGTCGTCTTTTTTTTAAATTTCCAAGGGAATTGTAAAGGTGTTGTGAATAAGGAAGACAGGGATACACAATTTCCTAAGGAAGATTTTTTCGAATTTATAAGACGAGTTCGAAAGTGAGAGTATTTTAGTGAGTATTTAAGCGCTTTGTGTTTTTACTCGAATTTATATTTCTAGCTTGCTGAGGAAAAAAAGAACACGAAAGAACAGATAACGTAAGAAACTAAATATTTAAAACATTCCACAAATACACAATACTCGCGAAATTAAATACTTGAAGCATGAAAATCTTAGATACGTGGAGTTGTAGCCATTTTTTATAAAACCTGGAGAGGTCCCAGTTTTTTTTTTGTATCAAGCTGATAAATTTTTAAAAGGTCTTTCCTAGAGTGAAACCGTTTAGTGGTTGTTGTATTAATCAAAAAAAAAAAAAGAGTTGTCGATACAAAATGAAAACTCGGTGGATGTGTGCTGAGTTGGAAAACGTTCTACCAGTTAAAAAAATTTTTTTTAGGTATTGTACTGAGAGCACACAGACGTTGGAAAACAAACAGACATCTCAAGGTACACAAACCTCCGAGAGTGCACAAGTTTTAAAGAGCGTATCACCTGCTAGGAGCATGTCAGAGCAACAACAAATACAAGATTTAAAAAGGTTAGTGTTGGTTAATATGCTGATTGTTGTGTAGTAGAACTGTACTTTCGGTTAAAAAACCTCGTTTTTACGTGATTTTGTTCTTATAGGCTGGTTGCAAGTTTAGAATCGAGAAATCTTGAATTTTCAAGTACGTGTAATATTAGATGTATTGTTACAAAATTACGGGCAATGAAATAAAAAGTGTTGTTATTTTTTTTTCGTTAGGAAAAGTGTTTGATATGGAAGATATGTTGATGGGAAAAGATGACGTCATGGAACAGCTAAAACAAGACCTCTACACCACTCAGGTATCACGTGACATCTAAAATGATTTTAAGTTTGATGTTTTGCTGTGTGGCGGAATGAAAATATTTTTTACTTATATTTTGTAGGATGTTCTGTCTACCTTGAAACAGAAAAACGAATCTGAACTTTCACACATATTTCGAATTATACCAAATAATGTGCCCTCTCATACCATGGTTCGTGCAATTTTTTTTCGCGTTTGTAGATATTTTTGTTTGCGTTCGTGCATATTTTTCTTCGCGTTCGTGCTTATTTTCTTCGCGTTCGTGTATATTTTTCCTTCTCAATTTACAGGCCCAATTTAATTTTCTGATTTTAAAGAGAAAAGTGAATTTAAAATTTGTCAATTTATTCATTATTTTGACAGTCTATTTTATAGTAAACTGTCTGTATCGAGTTAAAGTTTTGTCGGTCATTAATCATTCGGTCGTGTTTCAAAAATATAAACTTTTTGTAGCTGTTAAAGCTTGCAAATTTTCTGAAGACCTTGTTGTGTCCTTATGGATGAGTAGCATGTCGATAAATCTTAGAAGAGAAGTTTATGTCAGTATACAACGGTCTTTTTCGCTTTTTATCTCTGAAAACGCTTATCCGAAATTCGTGAGAAAATTTAATCCACCTTTACTTTACTTTCTTCACTTGCGATAAATTGGAGTATTTTTTGAACTTATGTTGCCATCTGTTTTTTTAATTTTAAATTCGTGTTTGTTGTTCAGCAGAAGCAGTCGATCACATATCAAGATATCACAGACCAACTATTCTTATTCATGAAGCAGTCTGAGTACGAACATAAAAAGTTGATGGTAAGTCCTCTTCTTGTGTAAACAAAGAAAATTCCTTTTCACGGTATTTTTTCGTTAATCTCGAGGACTGAAAGACCTTGAGAACCTTGAATATCCATCGTTCACTAGAAAAAAAGTCTCAAAATATGTATAATATTACCAACAACATTTTAACCCAGCACTAATGATGAATTTTTTACGTATCTATTTTAAAAATATCTTTCCTTCCGATAGAATTTACATGTCATTTTCGGTTTTTGTTCCATTGACATCCATTTTACCTTGAACAACTGGAATGTGTACATCGCGCATGTGCTGTAGATAAAATATTTGCCCCTTGCTTTGAACATAAAAGTAGTAACAAAAAAATGCATGTTCTAACCAACCAATCACCACTACCTCACTTCTGAACTCGTGTTAGAAAAATTCTCCAATAAGACGAGCATCTACAAAATAGTTTCTCTTTCATCTACATCCTGGAGAGATGTTTCAAACGGTTGTATCAATACAATAAGATTCATTCAGAAAATATTTCGTGCATTAATATTAATTTCATCTAACTTATTTATGCATTGTTGTTTTCTTGTCATCGGAAAGTTTGCGTGGTTTGTGTAAAGTTTAAAAATTTTTTATTCTATATTCATGGTAGCCGTTGAAACAGGTATTGAGTTGATATATCTCCACTTAAATTTTCATCAATATTTTGTCACGCGGTGCACTGACTGTGATTTGAAACTCAACAACAGAGAAGACGATGTTAAAATGTTTTGTTAAGAAGCTTAAGGATGTGAAGCTTAGACGTTGTACTAACTGCTGTGTGGCTTACAAGATACTCGATTAAGAAAAGTTATATTGCATTGATGTTTCATTTTCTCAAATATATTTCTAATAGTTCTTCTCATTTTTTGATATCTTTATCTTGGTTGTAATAAACCTTGCTTCTTCACCTTTCCTCACCAGCATGGTACACCACGTTTCACGAAAGTTATCTAAACTACTTCTTTAATACGTAACCTGGTACATAATTAATACTATTTCCTTGTTGTTTCAGTTCGATGAATCTTTATAAATTTATAACGGTTTTTTTTTGAGATCTAAAAGAGAAAAAAATTTTGCTTTCTTAAGATATAAAGGCGAGGTAAAGATAAAAAGATGTTTTTATATAATAACTATTTATTTGTGTATATTTGTGTTATCATTTCTTGTTTCGTTATTGAATCTATCCAAATATATGAGTTATTATTAATCAAATAACCTCATAAAAGATTTGTTCGCTTTTTAATAAAGTTTTTAAGATATTTTTTTTTACCTGAACAATTTATACGTTTGTTTGATATAATGGTTGCACGACTTCTGATAATTTAAGAAGGATACATTTGTTTGATATAATGGTTGCACGACCTCTGATGATTTAAGAAGGATATTTTTGAATTCACAGGTACAGTTTGTTTTTCTTGTTTTGAAAAGGTTTTTGGCGGTGCCGTATTTATTTTTTTAACCAATATTGTTGTTCTGTGAACCTTCTTACGCGTAAAGTCTCCCCTTCATAAAAAACTCCTGTGGTGATAACGAGGGGTGGAATTAATTATTATTTTTGCGTTTCGTTTTTTTTTTTGCTTTATTCAAACACGATGAAAATTAGACGAAAGAGATTTTAGAGCTGGTTTCTATCTTAATATTTAATGTGTTAAAAACATTGTATGCGAGTTCTCTTCGTATTCTTCGTATTCTTAGTATGTAGCAAAACAAGGAAAATAGTTGTCTTGCAATTTATGTGTGCACAAAAAAATGAATTCAATATTTGTTATTTCATGTTAGAACATGATGATTCTCTTTAAAAGATCATGCTTTTTTTTTTTTTAATCCTTAATATGATTTTATTTATCTTCGTTACTATTATTTACTTAATGTACCATTCATACAAATAAATAAATAGACTTTACTCCCCCTGTTTTATGCATGCCGCGTAGTATCGTATGTTTGACCCAATACAAAATTTCAGGGGGTATGTTACTTTATTGTACGGTAAGATTTTAAATACTAGTGCTTTGCCATTTATCGTAGCTAACTCTACCATTTTTGAATTTATTCATGAGTCAGATTCACAAATATATTTATTTGTTCTTTCAAAACACTTGACCTAGATAAAAAAAAATTTAAAAGTTTCTTCCCTTTTAGAAATTATTCAGTAAAAACTTTTTAAAACTCTTTCAGCTTCAATTACTTTAAAAAAGTTTCAACTTTTTCAAGATACCTTTCTTTAACTTGGTAACTGTTTATCTATTCTTCTTGTGATAGCGAACTCTCATCGAACTTAAATAAAAATATTTTTTAACCAATAAAATAGAAAAAGTGTCGGCAACTAACTACATGTGACAAACTGATAAATAGTCTTGATGCAACGTCACCACAGACAGGCTTTGCAGTCGTGGAAACATTCTTTCTATCATTTTAGCAACATGTCCAAACCCTCGACGGAAGCTCTTTCGACAGTTGCAAACAAGCCATACAAATTGAGTGGTGATTAATTTGAAATAATAATTTTCTTCATCCTGGATTTTGATTACTCTGTTATTATACATGCTGCATGCGCATTTAACATTTGTCTGTTCGTTTTATATACGATGGTCGTTTTAACACCCATCGCTGAATGGCGGTAATTGTTACAACGTGGCGTAAAAAGAAGCAAGTTGATCTTAATAATTGAAATAACGCTCATATGTATAACTATTAAGTACCCATTACAACTCAGTGCTCTTTTAAGCAGAATATGACCCCCGTGAATCTAGAAAAAATTAAACTTAATTGCATGTTATTGTATCAGAGTTTCCGGAGGTAGATTCAGTTTATTTTAAAGTAGCTATCATACCCGATTCGGTTATAATATAGAAAAGTAATTTTATTGCAACGACGAAATTAAGATCAGTATGTTTCGTTTTGACTTGATAATTTTGTAAAACGCTGTTGCAAGGTAACGTGTTTTTTTGTTGTCAATATCTCTTGTTATTTTCGACCTGATTAAAAAGTATTTTCTCTGTTTTTTTGTAATTTTACATTTGCATCCATCCTATGTCCACTATATTTTTTATATGTTTATTGATATACATCTCCCATCTCATGAAATATTTCTCAAAGTAATGATAACAAACTTCTGAAAAATTCACCTAAGCATTTTTGTTTTCTCACTACCGAACGATATTTTCTTCATATCACAACACAGCGTGAAAAAGATTAACTGCTTCTTAATTACTCAATCGATTAGGAATAATCTTTCTGCACTTAAATAGTTCCATAGTCGGTTTAAACTAATCAGGTTAAAACTGAGACCTCTATGAGCTAATTTGAGATGCATTAAAAGCTATAATTTTAACCCACAAACTCTCATTTTTGCTTTGTCGTCGATTTCTTCCCTGGTGCATTTAAGACAATACCGTACAAAGTTACGATTCGTAATTACTCAGTCTAAAAGGATTTTGTCTCCATGCCACGGTGTTGTGAAAGAAAACACAATCAAAGACAATATCTTGTTCGATGTTTTTTCTAAGACTGATGTTTATATTTGGTATATTCATTTAATTTGATAAGTTTTACTTTTTAAACAATAATAAAATTGCACAGTCCCTCCTACTGTGCAAGTCAAGGCGACATTCTTCTGTTTATTAGCCGTCCCACTTGCTGCGACATTTTGTCGTGTTTGTCGAAAGAGAGTTAACATCTCATCTGTCGCATCAATTTAGATAGTTTAAACATGAAAATTTAAACATGAAATGTAGATAGGTGTTCTGTTACTTTTAAAGTTTACTTAAACTTGTCAACATGGTCATATAATTATAACAACTGAGAGAAGTATATTGGTAATAATGGTTTAATTTGGGATTATGTTCTTAGCAAGTGTTGTTTTGCACAGATGCTTTCACATCAAACATTCTTTCAAGGTAAAAATTGGAACTTTGTTGTCAGCGTAGTCGGCTGCACTATTTTGAGTAATCTTGTGTGTTATTTGAAAGTTATCATCTGTTATAAAGCTTGGTTACTTTAGAATTCATATACTGCATATTTTCGGAAGGCACTTTACTTCCTAAACACAACCTGGATTGTTATTTAATTTCGTTATGTTAAGATTTTTTTACACAATTACAAGCGTGTAGCTTTCTTTCTTTCCAGGGTGTTCGAGAATCGCCTGAAGGTGGCCCGCGGTCATCAGACGCCACGCAGACGGATAATTATTCAACAGATTTTAAAACCACGCAGAACTTGTATGAAGAAAGTGTAAGGACGAAGCCACGAAGTGATTGTAGTGTACAAACTGAACTTGACATGTTCACCATGGATAAAATATTAGAAGCGTATGAATTAATACCGACTTCTGTAGAACCTGTCATACCAGAAAGATTGCGTCGACATAATTCTATCGAGCTGAAAGGAGAGGACACTATCGATGCGAGTGTTATTAATGAACACGCTCCAGCACATTCTCCTGTTATTGGCAACGAAATGGAGGGAGTTTGGAAGTATGGAAATAACGAAAATGTAAACTTTCATCACGCGAATGCGTTAAAAAATATAGAGGAGGAGAGCAGTGTATTTTCTCAGAAGGAGAACGGTGAAATAAACAATAAGGAGGAGAGAAAATTCTCTTCTGAAACTGTAATATCGAGTCGATCAACACTACCCCCTGTTATTTTAACACAAGACGAAAATGAACAGGTTGGCGAGTTACTTACTGTTCATAATAGTAATAATAATAATAATAATATTGAGTTGAATAATGAGGATCGTAATTCGTTGTTGCCGAAAAATGTCGTAAATCTTAAAATCGCAAACATTATCGAGTTTGATCGATCAGATATTTCATCTGATAGCGAACCCGAGGGTTGTTTCAAAAATCGTAGACGGAAAAGAATTAGTTTGAGTAAGCGAGGTAAAGTTAGTAATGAAAGTGAACAATCTCCAGTAGAAGAAGTTGTGACAGATGAAAATAATAATACACTGAGACACAAGCAAAGAAGACTGGGCGTGTCAGCAGAACCAGTTCGTGTTTCGTGGAGTAGGTTACGTGAAACCTTTAAGCAACAGCAAATCGAAAACTTTGAATATGAAGAAGACGAAAAGAAAGAAGAAACGTCGGAGCATGTAGACGAATGCACTGATGAAGTAAGGCAAGGTAACATGCGCTTTTTTATTTATTTTATGTTGATCCATTTATTTATTTATTTATTTATTTATTTATTTATTTATTTATTTATTTATTTATTTTAATTTATTATTTACACGAGATAGCATAATTTTGACAATTGAATAATAGACGCAGATCTCGAAGTAGAAGAAGATACACAACTTCATTCATCTGATATTCTCGACACTGAGCATGCTTCCACACCGTCAGTACCAGTAATCGAAGTCGTCGAAGATCAGGACGATAATCACTCAACATGTTCTGAAGATGTTCCAATTGTAACGACTGAAAACCTGACTGATCCACTTGCAACGAAGATCGAAAGCGATGTACATATACAAACTTGTAAAGAAGAGGATGAAACAAAAGAGGAGAAGGAGAAAGATAGTAATGAAGCTATAAAAAAACTCTCTTCTTGTTCCATTAATTCTCTGCAGGTACCAGCTATGGTTTATAAGAAAAAGAACAACCTCTCTAAGCAAGAGCGAGTTTTGATGCCGTCATCTTATGTCGATATGAAGGATGAAGATATGGAAAAGAAATTCAACAATCTTGTCTTATCCTTCCAAACTGATCAATTCACACTTCAGAAAAGGATGGATAACCAGGTAATTATATTATTTGATGTCAGCTTGATGTTTTCGTGGGGCACTTATGTCTAAGTATATTTCGTGTTGCTATAGGAACGTGCAAGAGATGTTGCAGAAGCTAGCATGGATAAAGAAATTGCAAATTTCAGTTCGAAAATAAAGGTATGTATTATCATACGAATTTATGAAAACGGTATATGTGTTTAGATTTTCTCTACGACCTCCATAGAGATTACCCCGTAGTATAATAACCTGTCGCCACTACTACTAAACTTTTTATATCAAGTCTAATACCCTTATATAGCTGTCATTTTATGTTGTCGTTCGATAATTTTGCATCTTTCCTTCCTTATCCTAGAAAAAAAGAACGGCTATCCATGGTTCTAGAAAACATAGTTACAATATTGTCTGTTACTTATAGAGATTATCCGTGATAACATGTCGCCACTACCACTACCCTTATATCGCTGTCATTTCAGGTTCCAATTCCATATTTTTGCATTTTTTCATCCCTTAGGATTTCCGAAGACTTCAAATTGGAACACAAGAATTTGAGGTCAGTTTAATTTTTTTTTCATATGACTAAAAAATAAAAACTTCTCAATATTGTCTAATCATTTCTGAATCCTGTGTTTAGGAAGCGTATGTATTTCTTCAAAGACAAGCTGAAATACTTCGAAAAGCAGCGATGAAAATATCTGCTCAATCCGAACAGCATGGTTGTTATCAGCAAGTAAGAAAACAGCACTCCTCGTTTATTTAGATTGAAAATGTCATATGTAGTAGGCTTGTGGATGGAGGTAGCCTGCTTAACAATTATAACATTCGTTTGTTACCCCCGCCATGTAGAATTAAGATATTTTTTTTCGCAATGCCTTGATGAAACACTGCTGTGGAATTTCTGTCTCAAAGGGTGTCCAACTTGTTATTGTTTGGTTAAATTTGTAAATTATCAGTACTGTATTATTTGGCTAGATGAAATTTTAAGATTCTGTTTTCGCATCATCCTAACTGAATCTAGATGTAGAGATTTATTCACTGGTGATACAAAAATGAGATGTGTTACATGACATATTAACTTGTGTCCCGCAAAACCGCTATCCATGGTTCTAGATACTTAGTTACAATATTGTGTAATCTAGGAGTTTCGTGCTGTCCCCAGCATGGAGCTGATGATTGCATACACTGAAATTTTGAAGCTAAACATAACGAGAATGGCTGATGAGTTGAATGAATGCAGGTATAGTATTACCAGTGAATATCCAACTTCTTCCCTTGTTTTACATGCAACATAAAATGGAAAATTATTTTGTTCAGGAGACGATTGCATTTTGGTTCAGATCGTTCAGATTTATCAGATTTTGAATGCTCAAAACCAACTGATGAAGGAGAGTCAAATGTTGAAAACAACGATGAAGGTGTGTGGTATTCGTATTGTACTAACATTTTTATTACGAATTACATCTTTCAACTATCAAATATTTATGTCGTTTTAGAAACTCTTGGTGGTGAGAAAAAATCGTTCGGTGTAAGTGTGACCATGTGTTTTCTTGTTTTCTCTATTCTTTTCTTCGCAAATATTTTTGTTTTTATGAGAGGCGTTTTGGCCTACATGTTTTTATGAATGCTTAAAATGTTCAAGTTTGTTGAGATGTTTCTGTCAGATTTTATAGCACAAAATTTCAATTAAATAAAAGATCTTACCAAATGTATTTTAGAAAACTCGTAAGAATACTTTATCTGGAATATCTCGAACACTCATGTTAGCACAAGGCATGTCGAGTAAAGTTCGCAAGAGGAGAAAAGAAGCTTTAAATTTGCAACCTTTGATAACAAAACGTGTTAGCTTTGGTGAAACGATAGTTACTGATGATGTAGATTCACCAAGAGCGCCTATCATTGAATGGTAAGTGATGGGTTTTATCGGTCTTTCTCTTGTGGCGCCAAATATAAAGTGATTTTGAGCGTTGAAAGTTCTTAAAAATGGGTGAAATGTAATGTCACAGAAACAACCGCATGTATCTAAAATTTCAAACACTTTAGTAAAGGCTTATATATATAGGGAGTTCTCCTCACTTAATGACTTAAATGTTTGTTTTTCTTAGTATGAATGGCCACGGTACGAAGGCCTTTACTCCATTCGCGCGAAAATTTCATGAATAAGGGTAATCCAAAAAAAGGTCGTCTTATAATCAATTTGTTATTTTTTTATTTCAGCTCATCCGATCCAGCTGGAGCAACATTACAACAAATAAAAAGCATCGGTTTCAAACTCCTCTTATGTTTCTTTGCGTTCATCTTTTTCTATTTCTTCCTCTTCACAATAAACACCCTAGAGATCGATACTTTAAAACTGCACGATAAATTATTGCAATATATTCCTCACTCGATTGAATACCAAACCAACTCAGAAGAAGACAGGTAGCAGTAGCACTAAACTGGATATCATACCAAGTTGGTTCAATATTTTGCTAACCTTTAATATTTGCATATTAACATAGAGTAATATATTTTTACTACTTAATTTACACTTTGTGATGTCAATTTGGGTCTTCTGAATTTGCTATGGTAAGGGGAGACGCATCTAGCTTATATTAAGGTCTTTGAAAATGTTTTACGAGATTATTGATGCAGCCCAATAGAAATAGTCTTGTATTCTTGTTTATTTTTTTAGAGAAATTATTTTTTGTTAGTTTTTTGCAGATCCACGCATTTGAAGTTGTATATAGCGAAAATTTGTCTCGTTTATCTTTGCAGTCTTTTTGTCTCGCTTAGTATTTCGAATAACTTTCTTTTGGGTTTTTATAGTGTTTTTATATTTGCACTTGTTGTTGATAGTGGGTTAGTTTTTAGACAGATCGTTTTTGTGACATGTATATTATCGTTGTTCCATAAAACTGTAAGTTTTGAAATATTTAAATTGTAAATATGTCAGAAAAAATAAATAAATAAATTATTTCCAAGGTAATAATTATTTCTCATATTTCAGATTTTAAATATAAATGGATGAGTGGATGAAGTATGAACAGCGTTTACTATTTTTGTACAAGTCAACAAATTACCCATATTTATTAAAATTTTAGGTGGAATTTTTTTATAACTATTTGCGCAAAATTTAGTCATTTTAACTACAATTTTACCAACAAAGCTACTTTTCGCCGACGAATTTTCGAATGAATTTATATGAAATTTTTTTTTAAATCAAGTGCTATGTGAAAAATAAACTTATAACCAAGGAAAATGAACAAATTTTTATGTTACAACTCGAAATGTAAAATGGAAATCTCCTTGCGTCATCTTATTTTTAAATCGTTTTGGTTTTTAATGCACTGAAAAAAAGAAGAAGAAGAAATATTGATAAAACTCTTAGTTGACAAAAATAACTTCGGTAAAATTGGATCGATAAAAGAAAGAGAGTGAAATATTTTGATCGGTAAAAAGTATTATTCACTGAGCGAAAATTTAGTCACTTCCATTTTTAACCTGTAACGTGCTTTGAAAAAAGTTTATCTTACTTTCAACAAATATTTTTTTGTGAGTTGTTTTAACGGAAGAGATTTTTTGCTGAGTCAGCCAATATTAAACGAAGTTCGCTGTGGTTGCTCCACGTGAGCAAACAGGCTGTGTAATGAACACACGTAAGTTTTAGAAGAACTTGTTGAATCACTTGCACAAACACACACTCTGTCGTTTATTTATTAATAAAAAAACTTGAAAAATAACTGCAATAAGATGGAGAGCAGTAAGTCCAATAAAAAAATTAAAACTCATACTTGATCTTAGATAATTTCAAGTATAACCAAAAATATGAATTTTCTACTAGTTTTCATCTTCGTTGCCACTATCGTCTGTGTTCACACACACGAAGATCATAATCACGTTATATCAGAAAGTGAACACTATAAAAAAGGAAGCGAACATAATACTGACTATGACCATGACGCTTTTCTGGGAAAGGGACATGGTCATGATTTTGACAGTTTGGAACCTGAAGAAGCGAAAAGAAGACTTGTTTTACTGATAAAAAAGGTGATTTTTTGTTTGAAACTTTTGCTGAATACAAACAACTGTGAGTTTAGAAAATGAAAATGAGTTGTGCGTTATTCTGACATTTTCTTAAATAGCACTTCTTTTTTTCGAAAAGGAGAAATAACATGGTGATGCAATAATTTCGTAGGCAACCTCACACCCAGGACTTTGCTATTAAATAATACGTCCGCTCCTACGTTACAATAACACGCTTTGGTATTCATATTTTGATTTTCACGTTTTTAATAAAGAGTTTCTCGAAGATCTTTATCAAACATTCTTTTCGATAGGTTGATAAAAATAGCGATGCATTTGTTGAATATGACGAGCTTCAGAAATGGATTAACTTACAACGCACTGCTTACATGTGGGACACGATTGACATGATCATTCGAAGAGATGACGACGATAGAAATGGCGACATATCTTGGCCCGAATACAAACGTGCTCACTATGGACAGTGGGATGATGAAGCTTCTATTGACCCGGTATGGTAGCATATTCAACTTATCTACTTCTTCTTTACAGTTTTATATTCTTGTTTTAGGTGTCACCCAGAAAATGTGCGTTAATCAACAATTTTTAATTTTAAATCTTTATTTTCTGTCTTCTGTTGATACTCTATCAAGGAGCATTACAACCTCGTGCCTATGGCATGCATCTTGTATCCTTTCTGACTTCATATCACTGTCCGCCTATCAGAAAGATACAAGATACCCTGGGGACAAGGCTGCGAGCATCATGGAAAAGCAGTTCGGTGCTAGTATGCCAGAATCAGACTGAAGTCTCAACTTTCCGCATTAAACACAAGCTCTTCTTTCTTGGAAGACCTCATTTAACTGATAGCTTCCATCTCTAACGTTTAGTTATGTACCAAACGAGGCGTTAAACTGATAATTATTTGTTATGCAGCGATACGTTTACACGGCACACAAAATTTCAAAAGATATGTTCATGTAGGTTCGATTTTTGCCACTTTTAGAAACTTAAAGTGAAGATCGAGAAAGCAAAGCATAAATTTGAAATCTCTGACGTCAATAACGACGGCGAGTTAAGTCGTGACGAATATGTGTATTTCCGTCATCCAGAAGAGAGCAGTAACAAGTTGTTACAGGAGATAGCTGTGGATGAAGTGATTGATGAGATGGATCAAGATGGTGACAAGTAGGTTTCAACTCATTTTTTAATGTGCTTTAAAGCACACAAACAGAAAATCTGAACTGCGCAGGCTAATTTAAAACAGAAGAGTAAATTCAGACAATATGCAATTAATGGTTTCAATCTTATTGAAATACAGCGTTTTTAAAAGCATTGGCGTTTATTCAGAGATGTTTAATTAAAAGAAATTCTTTTCGTTATTAACCCTATGTAGAAAAAGGAATAATTTTATAACCATAGTTATTATAAGGAAAAATTTCATAACCCAACATAACTTATCGAAATAGAAGAAATGGTCTCAACAATGTGTCAAATCATGGAGAAAAAATCTTTCGTTGCATACTTCTGCATATTTGAAAGAATTACAAACGGTACTGCTTCGGAAAAGGTGTAAACGTGAGAATTCGACTTCTAACAATTTAAAACCACATTGGCTCAAAAAACAGGCCAATGGTAAGCTCAGTCTGAGAAGTTAAAAAAGTTATAAGAACCGCAATACTCTCTAAATATTGCTGTTCTAAAAGTTACTTACATTTTACGAAAAAGTGTGAATAAACTTTGTCTTTCTGAGCAGATAATGAAAAGCAACTGAGCCTGTAAAGAACGAGAAGAAATTATATACATTTAAATCTCGACTAAAATTTTGCGTTAACTTATTAAAAATGCTTTAATTTAATTTAATTAATTTTAATTTTAAGAAGCGCCCTTAGCGGTATTGTTTAAAGTTGGAGAAAATGACTTGATCTAAGCACAGGTGTAAATTATCTTCTTCTATTGTTGATTATTTAGATTGGCTCGTTTAATCGTTCATTTTCGGGAAAAAGGTTTTATAACTTCTTACCGCATAACCTCGATAACTTTTTTATTAATTATTAAATTTTTAGAAATATTGACTTGGATGAGTTTCTTGGTCAATATGTTGACGACGACAAAGATGAGCCACCATCTTGGATTATTGACGATAGAAAACATTTTGCGGACCAGCTCGACCACGACAAAAGTGGTGTATTAGAACGAGCAGAAATGAGGGCATGGGTTCTCCCTAATAAGAATGATACGATTGTGGAAGCAAACCACCTAATAAAAGATGCAGACGATAATGGAGATGGTAAACTTAGCATTAAAGAGATTTTAGACCACTATCATTTGTTTGTTGGGAGTACAGCTACAGATCATGGAAGAGCTCTTCGAGAAGATCTGTAGTTAAAAGTGATTCTAGTATTTATTTTTATTTTGTTGTATTGAGAAAGTTTTAAATTGTAGAGACAATGATGTCTGCGATGGGATTGCTGATAGAGATTTTACACAGCATTTTCCTTACAAAATGTAAATTCTGACCAGTAACAAAGCAAATTAAGAAAATTGAGAATATATTCTCTTTTTATAAGCTTCGAGAGGGGAATGAACAATCTCGTGTTATTACGGAGTGGCCTTTTCGCCGCTATCAAATTCATCAACAAGGCAAAATACCCAGGGAACGAGATTGGGGATAAACAAACACACAAAACAAAACAGACTCTCTTGGATAGCTCGTAAAACTACTTTTCCATTTTAAACAATTTCGACAGTTTAATCGCCAATTTCGTTCGAAATTGGCGATTTTTACCTCACAACAGATCGTTTTTTCATCTCAATCAAAAGCTCAAGTAAATTTATTAAAATCCAATAAGTTATGTTTTGCATAGATTTCAATCGAAAAACTTCACAAAATATTCACTTGGATACATTAATTGACGAAATTTTCGCGCGCACATTTAATGTTCGCGCACCTTTTACAATTACGAAAAAAGGAATTACGGGAACAAATCACTCTACTGTTTACCCAACTAAATTTTAAATGTAAATAAATGTAATCGTTTTCTTTAATTCCGCACAACCTAATGTTCGCACACCTGGTCCAAATAGGATAAATGCGTGTCAATTTCAATAATTTAGTTATTCGTTTTCTTAATTTTTTTTTTTTTGTATGCTAACGATACCATACAAGGTTAACATCTAACAACAGGAAAATGGTGGGCTAATACACGAGACAGCAGTTGTATGTTGGAATTTTCTATAAAACAATTTTTTTTCATTTTTGCTTATCTATCACCAATATTTATACGAAAATGCTTTCGGTGCGTAATAAAATATGTACAGTAGATAGGCAAAAAGAAATATATAAACACTCAGAATAGCTAAATATTGAGTTTTTTAGGACGCTTGTAGACATGAAGATTGATGCGTGGAAGTGTTTTCAAAATGGCTTCATAAATGCTAACTACGTTATTACGTATGTTATTAAGATAGTACTGAAATTGAAACATTCTAACGTTGATTCACTAAAGCTACCTAAAAATTTTTACGTAAAATAAAATGAGTACAATACTCCTAATAAATATTTTTATCACTTGCACAAAGAACAAATATAAAAATTCTGAAAGCACATAATATATGATATCTGCAGTTAAAAAATACAAATCACCCAAAATCTTTCTATAAAATAAGTCTGATTATCAGCAGTCCTCTATAACGGTTTTTTGCAAATTTCTGGGCGAATCAACATTTTTACCATGTAAAACAGCCAAATGCATTGCCAGTAACTGAAATGGAATGACTGCTAATATGCCTGCCAAACAATCGACAGTTTTAGGTATACATATTGAAGTATGTGCAAGGTTACTTGTGGCTTCGTCACCTTCTTCGCAAACAACAATAGGCTTCCCACCTCGTGCTCGGACTTGCTCTATCGCATTTATACATTTATCATAAATGGCATCTCTCATAATTATCATAATAATTGGCATTTCTTCACAAATTAAAGCAAGCGGACCATGCTTTAGTTCGCCAGAATGAATACCTTCAGAATGGATATTAACAACCTCTTTAAATTTGAAAGAACCTTCCAAACTAGTGGCTTGTTGGTACCCTCTACCTAAAATTAAAATGCTTGGTTTATGCTGTAGACTTTCCGCTAGCTGCTTCAAAGATTTGCACAAATTAAAAACTTTATCAATTTTCTCAGGCAACAGTTTTGCTTCGGAAATAATATTTTGAATTCGAGCCTTTTTCGATTTCTTGTCTCCAGCTAATCTCAATGCAAACATTACTAAAACTAAAAATTGGCTTGTGTAAGTCTTAGTGCTTGTGATTCCCATTTCAACACCAGCGTTGACCGAAATACCGAAGTGAGTTTCATCTGATAAACGACTGTTTTCTTCATTGGTTATTCCCATCACTAAAGCGTCATGTTTTTTACAATACAAACAAGCCTTTAGGACAGAACTTGTTTCTCCTGACTGACTGATTAAAATACATACATCATCACGAAAAATTGGTACTTCACGGTCTAAAAAATCACTGGCCAATTCAACGAACACGGGAAGCTCTGAAAGCTCTTCTATGGTTTGCCGACACGCTAAAGCAACGTGATAACTAGAAGCAGCACCAATCAAGATGATTCTTCGACTCCTTATGATTTCCTCCAAATAACCATCAAGACCTTTCAAGTTCACTTCAAAGTTATCAAAATCTACTCGACCTAACATAGTTTGTGCAATACTTTTCGGTTGTTCCATAATTTCCTTTTCCATACAAGAAGCGTAATTTCCTTTTATGATTGTATCAACAACGTCTACACTGCAATTGGAATGATTTCTTGATTTGGTTCGAGGGCTGACATGGCGTGTTGGTATCACTTCCAAACCATCATAAAGAGCACTGCTAATATCTTTCCATGTGTGTGCTCTGTTTGGTGGTGTGGATGAGAGTTGATCCATATGTACAAATTCTAATGTTAAGCAAAAGGAGATTTTTAAATTGTACAAGCAGGGAAGAATAGCTATTAAAAAGACTTGTACATTGAATTTACACAAAAATTGTTTTTGTAAAAAACAATAAGCACAATTAGCATAAAAAGACACACAAATTCACGATGTAAAAGGATATGCATGCCGTTGTATTTCTTCACTCACGGTTTCAACACACTCTTAAGTTTCAACACACTCTTAAGTTATAATAAACTCTTAATCAGAAAATTATTAGAGTGAAATCTGACCCAATTTGAGGGATTATTCCAATTTTAGTCTCAAATAATCTTAACCCATACAGCATTTGAAGTCGGTGATATACAATTTTTTTTTGTTATTTCTGTAGATTGTGAAATGCTGATTAAAATAATGTATACATAAATGATTACCTGATTTCACGAACTGTTAATGAGATATTAAGGTTTAAAGGCTTTATTTGTCATTTGTTATAGCGATAAGTTAGTTTTGTGAAAAAATTTAAAGCATTTTTTTATTTTTAATTCAAATAGAATATAGTTAACAGATTCATTATTATTGTGAGGAATAATCACAAACAAAAAATACATAATTTGCTTGTTTAACTGCAAAAAATAAATTGTTGCCACTATGCATTGTGTAAAGCGTGAAATGCTGAGCAAAATAATATAGAAGAATCATGTATATTGAATGAACATTTAAGGAGATTTCGAAGTTACATGCTTTTTGTCCCAAATCAGGTAGATTAGTCTTACTTTGGTAAATATGATCATTATTGGTATTACGTTATTGATGGTCCCTAGAAAAAAGCAACAGACGTCACCAGGTCCATTTTCAAGTTACGCCACCTTAAAGTGCAATGGATTAAGTGAAATGGCTTAATTAACTCAAATTAATGTCATGGTAATGATTAACATTTGACACATACAATTTTCTGCATCAAGAAAATGAACAGGCCTCACTAGTAATGACTCGTCAAATTTCCACACTTTCCATTGATTTTCTCACAGCCGCTCTAATAGAAAAGCTCTAGCAGTTGTCTCTCTTGCTGTCCTCAAAATTAAATTATTGCAAATGAGCAATGCCAAAACATTCTTTGCATAAGCATTTCTCTTTCGAGAAAGGAAAAATAGATTTAAATAATAACTCTAACGTGACTATTTTTCATGTTAACATTTTGAAAATAGTATACTTTCTATAATTGCATTACGGTTCGAATTAGAAATATAAAATCAGTTCGCAAAAATTTGCCAGTTGTGCAGAAGAAAACCTCTTTTTAATTGTCTGGGAGCACTGTAGGCCACTTGCCATTGATCCCTTGATAACGGTTATTTTGTTGCAATAGCTGTTATAGAAATAGGTAAAACGGATGATTGAAGACACAATCTTAACATTTCCTTCGTAGAATGATTAACAAAGATGGCATTTCGATTCACAAATTGCAAACTGCAACCTGATAATTCCCACCTTGTACAAGGAAACAAAAATAATATTAGAATTATACTGAAGAATAATTTTGGAAGTTGTAAAACCATAAGAAGACACAAACCAAACTTTAATCTAAAATAGCTTTCCAGGTAAACATCAAGAGTGCTGTGTACTTTACTACATTATCTCAAACTCGTCTGAACTTGCCCAGAGCAATTTTGAAATGCATTTCCTTGTACAACGCCATATAGCAGTTGGAAGAAGGCAATTGAAGAGAAAGGAGTTATAAAAATTTATATATATTAAGTTATTAGATAGATAGATAGATAGATAGATAGATAGATAGATAGATAGATAGATAGATAGATAGATAGATAGATAGATAGATAGATCACAAATATCGAGGGATATACCCTGTCTATTATTTCCAGGAGGGACCATGACTTAGATGGAGAGTCCTAGTGTATTTAATGCTCATTTTTAGCTACACAGACCCAATTTCCCTCACATGGCTTGGGTTAACCCGGGGCTATGGTAACATTCACTCGCCCATGTTGAATCGCCATTAAGAGGAATCGAACCCCGGTCTCCTGCACAGAGTACAAAAGCTATAACCACTAATCTACGGCACCACCATTCTTCAAGTATATAAATTTTATAACAAAAATCAAAAACAGCTCTTCAAAGCACACAGCTAGCAAATAATCAAGTTAAATATCACCTTTTTAAGCATTGATATTTTTTGGGGGGAAACACTTGAATTTTTTTAAAAACGTTGAACTTGCCCAAAAACGCCTGCACTTTTTATCACATATGTGGCTTATATCAGCACCCTCATAGAGATTCATTAAAAGAAGAAAATAATATACAAATATATTATACAAACTCCCACACCCTGATAGACTACATAAGACTAACTGGGTACAGTACTCGAAAAAGGTTGTTTAACATATACAGCGCGCAAGTGAGCGGACTGCCTCGATACGCAATGTACCGCGTTTATAACAAAAAGAAACAGTTAAAATAAATTGTCACGATCTATCGAGAATTTAGTGTCGGAACAAAATACGTCTCAATGTGTCACAAAGGTACGGTACAGTTTGAATGTAATCTACTGCATACACGCTAATGTCACACCTTTGCGTGGAGGACGGCAGTCGTTTATTTTTTGTTATAATTAAATCCCTTAAGGAATTTGCGAGTTTAGATTTGCGTGTTAAAAAACAATGCACTCGCGAAGAAATATCAGAGCAATTATAATTCTTGTAATAGCGAGATGCATTGTGTAAATGTATTGATAAGTTATTCCCTTAAGTATTAGCGTGAAGTAATTATATAATAAAAATATTTCGCGAAGTTTTATAATACATTGCGCGAGAATGTATTGTTGATTTAATTACTTAAAAAGATTCCAGCGCGTTCAATTAAGAAACATACGAGAAGCATTGTTCACAACTATTAAATGCCGTTTTTCGTTTATAAACTTTAAAAAGGTGATCTTAAAAAAATATCTATCACCGCTTTTCGTTTTTAAACTTCTAAGAAGCGATCTAAAAAAACATTTCTATCACCGATGTTCGTTTTTAAACTTTTAAAATGCTATTTAAAAAAACATTTCTATTGCCGCTCTTCGATTTTAAACTTTTAAAATGCAATCTAAAAAACATTTCGATCGCCACTTTTCAATTTTAAACTTTTAAAAATCAAAAATTTCAAAAGAGTTCGCACAAAATAGATTGCTAAAATTGATCTTGCAACCTATTGTAATTAAACAATCGATCGCGTGGGGTCATTGTTAATTGCGATGCAATTATTTTCTTAAAAAAACAAAAGCTCTCGCAATGTTATTGTTCTGTGTAACTATTGATGCGAGTTTCGCGTCCGCGGTAGATTACATTCAGACTGTACTGTAGGTGATAATGAAAGTTTTTTTAATGAGAATAAAGAGAAAGTTTTTTTATTTTAAACACATCTCTGCTTTATCTTTTTTTGTTTTTTTTAAATAACTGTATATTATAAAAAAATTTTTAACTTTCGTATTTAAAGTAATTTCAGCGCATTACTTTTTTAAAGTTTTTTTTTTTCTATCTATCTAACGAAGATTTAACGAGGCTTTTCTATTGCCGCTCTTTGTTCCTAAACTTTTAAAGTGCGATCTCAAAAAGCACTTCTATCGCCGCTTTTCTTTTTTAAACTTTTAAAATGCGATCTAACGAAGCTTTTCTATCGCTGTTCTTCGTTCTTAAACTTTTAAAATGCGATCTGAAAAAGAAAGATTAACACTAGCTGTATACCCTAGATTGTTATGCATAGGTAAAAAAATTTAACACAATTATATTTAAACATCCGTGATCATTATTGAATACACTCTTATTTTTAAAATAGTTCTATTATAAGAAAGTTTTAATGGCCTCGATGGCTTCGAGAATGATATCGACAAAGATGCATCATGAAGCTCTCTCGATACAATTTGAAAGTAAAAAAACGTCTATCACGGATCAAGATAACCATTGCGATAAGCAAAGTGCGTTGTTGCACAACATTTTTCCAGTACTGTATAACTTTAATTTGGGATGACTTGTCAATGTTTGCAAGAGATATGCAACTCTGTGCAAATTTTATATAATTGCCACCACAACGTAATTTTGATATTATAAAAATTGATATATATATATATAGAGAGAGAGATCCAGATTTTGAAAAGTACAAGACACAAAAGGCGCAAAAATATTTTGATAAACTGAATGCTGCCAGTTGATGACTGAACTGTTCTGCCCGGATTATAAACACTGCCCGGATTATCTTCCGCAGCTTGCCGCATTTATAAAAAGGGAAAGAAAATAAATAATCCAGGAAAAATAATCAGGATGATAAGCTCATGTGCGACAGTTAAAAAATATTATTTCTAACTTATAGAACAAACATAACCGGGACATACCGGCTTTTATATCATGCGTCATTACTTCGACAAGCAAATAGCCCTGGTGGCAAAGTTGTTGTTGTTCTTATATGAAAAGAAATTTTGTGGAAACTAAATTTTGGCGTTCACAAGTTTAATAACTTTTTAACAAACTTAATTTCCGCAAAACAAATAATTTAGGTAATCCCCAGGAAAATTCCTGCAAAAAATAAAAATGAACCAACCCATCCGCACAATCTAGGTAGTTTCGTGAAATTTAGATACTTCAAAGTATATTATGTTGAAATGTATAGCTATAGTCACAGTTTATACTAAGAAATACGTCAATTTTTTTTCTTTTGCTATGCCTAGTTTTAAATGGTGTTTTATCTTGCAGAGAGAAATGGCATGTGACAATATATAATATTTCAATGTTTCATTCCCAAAAATTAGAAGAAAATGCCAAAGCCATCCATCATATCAGCGTTCAAAATCCAGTCACCACGACATAATCGGGGCCAAAAAATACATAATCAAGCTATGCGTACATAATCCGACCTTCCTGTTTATAAAGAGGCTGCCCAGATTGCGAAAACAGCCTCTTTTTACCAGAACAGAACCAAAAAAGTAAATTTGCGTGAGGACGTTCATGCTAGGGTTGAATTTAGCTACGCAAGAGACTTTGTTTATGTGAACATAACTCTACCAACCATGTGAACAAAATCTTACGTAAGGAGGGATTTTTTACGTAAAAATTTCCTCAAAACCTCAAAAAAATCAACAAGCGTTTGTAAACTTTGTCATCCATTTTAGAAAGTTGTTCAAAAAGTAACAATCGACTTAGCAAAACCGAGATATAGGAAACAACCCGTTCCGCTTTTTAACTATCAAAAACTAAGTCATGAGCATAAACTACCCAGCTTCATTTCTCGTAATGGCAGCGGAATTGCGTGCGTTTAGTTTAGCGCACTTTTCGTGAACTGCATATTTTATATGGCTAGCTTCACAAGTATAGAGGGATATATCCTGTCTGTTATTTCCAGGAGGTGCCATGGCTCATATAGGAAGTGCTGGAGTATTTAAGGCTCATTTTGAACTACGCCAGACCACGGTCCTAGCTCTAGCTAGCTAGCTAGCTACAGAGTTTAAAACCGCTTAAAAGAAGATACGGCGCCTACATTTTTAGCTACCCGTCTAACAATGGCCACTCTGCATCATAGTCGTCATAACAGTAACCCTTCTTTTCTTAGTCGAAAAATTTCTTTTCTTTATTCTGATAACTTCTTTTTCGTTCAAAACACCTCTCTTTATGTGAAACAATATCTATACTTCTCTTCCCCCCTCATCCCATGAAGTTCAAGAAGTCCCCCAGTCTCTCTGGCTCTTAATTTAATATTTTGAACATAAACTAACGTTTTTGAAAAATTGATATAAACCAACTCCATGTGCCAAAGATTTCAGCTCCAAAATACATTTAAAATCTTTTACAAGTGTTCTAGCTATAACTTTAATGAACATTTACAAGCCTTTTCCATTTATTTTCAATAGTTTGTTTGGTGGACATTACCACAATTTTGAGGACTCCAACAGTCGGTCTGCAATCAATTTTCCTATAAGGAAAGCCAAGAAAAGGGAAATTGCATCACTGAATTTTCACGGTCAGCAAAAAAAGTTTTATTGGAACTTAAAATCAGTACAGGAAAAACGAAACAACACAAATTTAGTCAATATGCAAAATCTTATTGATAATAATAGTAACCATACAAAAAGCCTGGGATTTATTTTACCACTGGAAAAAGAGGGTGCCGATAAGCCGAACTCGCCCGAAAACTTTTTACGGCATATGCGGCTTATCGGCACCCTCGTGCTGGAAAAATACCAAAGCAACTAAACTTAGCCCATAAGTAGTATCCTCTCAAACATCTTTTAAAAATATCTGTCAATTCTGCTGGCTTTCATCCTGCCTTGATGATCTCTTTTCCTTTTCCTTTTCGGATTCAAGATATTGATACATATCTGTCATTACTTTGCATGCCACAGCTTTAAATTGGTAAACGAAGGTCTACTTGTATGATTGTGACATAATGCAAGACAGTTTTCTTACTTTTTATAGTCCAACAGTCATATCTTTTAGATGTGCATATTTTACATGGCTAGCCTCACAGATATTGATGGATATTATTTCCAGGAGTGACCATGGCTTAGATCGGAAGTCCCAGAGTATATAATGCCTGGCCCCAGTGAAAACAATCCACTAACTATAGTTTTTTGTGATTTTCTGGGCTAGCCGCTTTAAATTTATTATTATTATTATTATTATTATTATTATTATTATTATTATTATTATTATTATTATTATTATTATTATTATTATTATTAATGCTCATTTTGAGCTATGCAGACCAAATTACGGTCCACACCCTACCAGACAACTCCCTGCCACATCCAACGGCCCACACTGTGTGCCATCTCCCCAATTTTCTCACATGGCTTGGGTTAACCCATAGCTATGATAAAATTCCCTCACCCATATTAAATCGCTGCCAAAGGAAATTAAACCCCAGTCTCCAACACTAAGTGTGAGAGTTCTAACACAAGAAATCCAGCCATGCGGTTCTTAACTAATGCAAAGGTGAACACCGAAGGAGCACGGATAAAGCAAATATGCAAACTTAACTTCCAGTCAGAACTGACACACATAATTCTTTTCAAGCCTATTCGTTTGTGATGACTTTGCAAATAATAATAATAATACAAACTTAAAAGCTTATTTGTTTTAATTTTTCTTTAGTGACAGCATTTTTGCGATTTAATTGGCTTATTAAAATGTGCAGCCTTATTTTGTTTTTAATGGCGCCTGACACACATTTGTTACTTGTGGTAAGTGTGATCATGCTTACGAAACTTCCATAATGACACATGGTAGATAAAAACAGAACGAAATAGAGACTGAACGAAGATTGATTAAAAGACACAGATTGTTTTGAATTAAATTGTTATTTTGCATGTTTCGATTTTTAATTTTGGAAGTTATAATAGGGGAAATGTAGCTACAGAAACATGCTTATAAAAGCTTTTGCAGTCTCTAGTGTTTGGGGTTGACTGGTTAAGTCGTCCCAACCTTTCAAAAACATGCCAAAATACTTTCTAGGTGTGCGATCATACCCACGCCCATAAACAATAATGGTGTCTGTGGAGGCGTGCGCTATTTCTGTCAAAGCCTGCCCATGTATTATATATCTTTATACATTTAGTAATTCTTTTAACTATTTCTAAGACCTGGGTTGCTTTTTTAATTTGAACTTTTAACATCCATAGTATAAGGAAACAAACAGCCACTTTTCGTATGAAAAATGCGTGTTTGTGTTGCTAATCAAGCCAGAGAAGAGAAGTGACCACAGGCAATTGTTAACATGGGAGATTCGTGGAAAAAATCGCATTTTTTTATGATTAAGGCCCATGTTATTATAACAGAAAAGGTAGTTTAAGAACAAGTAAGAAACTGTTCCTGTTCTTATATATTTTGGCAAAATCTGAGGCTTGTGCTGTTATAAAATTGTTTTTCTATAAAAAAGCATTAACTAATATGTAGGATTTTTTCTTGTTTTTCAATAATTTTCTGTGAAGCTTTGGAGGTCAAAATCAACAGGGAACCTGAGGTATAAAATTTTGTTAGACCTTATATTGTAGAGCTTAAATTGTTAGTACAAGTCTTTTTAAAATTTTTTAAACGCTCTTTTCGTTCTCAAGATATTCACATTTAAAGAATTTCAGATTTAAATATGCTTATAATGTCATATTTAAGTATAATAGCAAACCTCAACATTTTCTGTCATCAGTGATTTTAGACCTGTTAAGGAAAGTGCATTTAAACTATCAATGCATAGATATTTTAAAGGTGAATTGATTATCGTAATTTTAGCTTGTTCGTCCCAAGCCTCTTAATTTTTTGCTCACCATGTATGTGATGAAAGTCTCTTGGACCTTTTTAATTTTTTAATAGACACAAAGCCCAATGATATATATCTATTTGTTTTTTATAGGATTAAAAATATATAATACGATAAGTCAGTGACAATCATGGCGGAGGATAAAAAAAATATTGACAGAAAGCTATCATCGCTAAGTCGTTTTGGACTAAGGGGTCGTGGTAGTGGTGCTGGTCCATCAAGACTACCATCTTTAAAGCCTGCACGGGATCTAACATTGGGAGGTACACCAAAAAGAACTTTTACACCTAATATTGTTGCTAGAGGTGTTAAAAAAGAAGAAGTTAAAGATAGTAAAGATCCACGTCATAAAAGAGAGAGAGGTAGAGGCCGTGGTTTTAGAGGGCGTGGAAGAGGGAGAGGCAGGGGTGAAATAATTTCCACATCTAGTATATTTTCACAAGGACCTGCAGCTCAACAAACTTTAGCACGAGCCCTTACGGGTGGCAGTAGTTTTTTTGGAGGAGGTGGTCAAAATAGAGATGATGGACCAACCAGCTCAAAAGCCACCATTCATAATATTAAAGGGACACAAGAAGATGACGTTGATTCAAATAAAGTATTTGAAATGCTTGAAGAAGAAGGAAAAATTGAAATCAACGAAAACAATGGTGGATTAATGCCAATAACTTTACCACTTGCATCCAAGTTAGTTCATAAAATTAAACAAGATGATGTAAAAACTGAAAGTGAATTAAGTCAAGACGAAGATGAGAAGAAACCTGTTAAAAAGGAATTCAAAAAACCTGTTGCAAAAACACAAGAGACATTACCTGTTGTAGAAATGACTGACTTGTTTAAGCCTGGGGCACCTGAAGGAAAATTATTTTTCTTGCAACTTCCAGATACGTTACCAATCAAACCATTGTCACACGAGGATGACGATATAAAAATAGAATCCAGTACAAAAACTGAAACCAGTCATGATGATATTGAAGAACATTTAAAGAGATTTACATTTCAAAATGTCTCCGAGGGTTATATAGGTAAACTACGGATTTATGAATCAGGAAAAGCAACAATGCAACTTGGAAATGTTGCATTGAATGTCTCTCTAGGAACTCCATGCGGTTTTTTACAAGACTTAGTTTCAATTCACTCTGAAAAGGACCCTGCTGAAATGATATGTCTAGGCCATGTAAATCATAGATTCATTGCCGTTCCAGATTATGAGTCGTTATTAGGAGGAGAGGAAGACACGGATGATGATTCGTAGCACTTTATTCTTTCCCTAAATTAAATTTTGTTTCGTCCAATGTTGTTTTGTTGACAAATATATACAAGAAATTCATCCGGGTTTTTTTTAATTCCGTTCTGTGTTTACGTTTATATAAGCAACAACTTCATTAAGAACATAATACTTAGCCTGAATTCCTTCACAAATTAAGAACAAAACAATAGTGTATAGTTACTACGACAAAAATAATTCCACAGTTTTTTTACCTTATCTTTAATATGCATGATTTTTCACAATCAAATATTTCTCGCCAAAGTATTTTATATTTTCCTAGAAGAACACAACTAAGAACTTTCTCAGCTAGAATTTACACATTCTCAAAAAAGTAATATGTAGTTTTCAGTTTTCTATACAACTTGGAATAAAGAACAACATCTCCAAATATGCAGTGAAGAATAAGATTAATGGTATCAGCTGGATTAAAGACATCGTATTTTCTGTTGTTATTTTTGACATACCATATTTATAGGATGTTTTAATTATTTTAGCTTATTGTTTCTAAATAATTATTAACATGAGTTGTGTTGTGCAAAAATACATCATTACGTCACCTATTGGCAAAATTTTGATCGAATCTTGTGTTAAAGGTCTTCATTTTGTGAAGCAGAATGAATACACAACAGATGAACTTTTTCAACCAGACAAAAGGTGATTCACTTAAATAGCAGTAATTTTCGCGGGCATTTAATTTTGCGTATTAGAGAAAATTATATTTTGCAGGTATTAATTTTAACGATTGACGTAAAAATTGTATGAATTTTCCTGAATAATATCTTGAGGAATATTTCACGATTATTTAACTTTACGAAATTGGCCAAAAAAACTGCGAAAATTACTATTATTGAGGTATCTATAAGTATGTTCAAGTTGAAAACCATCATTTCTTTGACAGTGTCAATTCCTCTGGGGCATCTGTTTTCAATTTTCTAATATAGTACCGTGTAGTGTGAGCAGCAGTGAAATAGATCTTCTATATATTTTTTTGTTTAACGTTGAAGAATACACGTAGATTTGGTGGAAGAAGAATCAGACAAACTTAACGAAATCATTTTAAGCACGATAAAATGGTTTCGAGTATATTTTACAGACCCACTAGAAGCATCTCGTTTATCACTACCAAACATATGTGTCGCTTCAAACCAAGGTGTGATACAATAATATGTTTTACTTTTATTTTTTCAGTTTTACTATTGCGGCATGTAATTTTGCAGCCTACAGTGATCACCGATAATTTCTGTTGTTTTTAGTTGTTGTGATAGGTGTTGTTTTAAAAATTCTGACACTTTTGTTTGTGAGGTCTGTAATGCATGTAGTTGGGAACTAAGTAGCTGAAATCCTCATATTTTACATGAACAGAAATCCCATAAAACTTCAACCGTAAACGCACTATGTATTTATGTCCTTCGTTGAAACTTCTGATCAAAATTTTTCGTGTTACGTTAGACGTGCATTCGTTTTTTTTTATTACTTTTCCTTTTATAAAATTATATAAGATCATTTTCACATTTGATATCTTTTAGGTTCATTTCGAGAGATTGTTTGGTTAGCGTTGGCTGAAAGTGTCAAAGCAGGTGAAACTATATCTTACGGAGAGTTGGCTAAACTAGTTATGAAACCAGGTAAAGTAGTTTCGAGTCACATTTGTAATTAAAGGATACGCGAAACACCCGATTCGTTATTTTTGTAAAAAGCTACATGGAAAATATAAAATAAAAAACATTATTTTCTCCGTTCTTTTCAAGAAAATTAAATTTATTTACAAAGGATAAAGCCCTATATCTCATCTCAAAGACGATATATCAGGTAAAAAAGTACAGCAGACAAGCACGAAAAACCTTTTTGCTTTAAATTTGAAGTAACTGTTTTAGTACTCAAGTAAAGTAGATTTAAATGGTGCGATTTTTAAGCGATAGGCTTTACATGCCTGTACCTTTTTTTAGGCCTTCCCATTTTATTATTTTTGGACAAAATTCACACTATTCGATGGGAAATTTATTTGGCTTTCAGAAAATATATACCTTTATGTATGTTATTTTCACAGTTTAGAAAGTATAGCCAATATTCTAAACGTGGGTATAAGGTGTTTCGTGTAATTAGTGTAAAATCACTATTACTGTATTGTAGCCAAAAATTAGGTAACTTTAAAATAAAAAAAAATTAATAATTTTGTCATAAGAAATTTACATAAAAAGGGAAATAATATTTTATTTCAGTCAGTTGATTGTCAGTTATGGTAATTTCAATTATATTTGGAACAACATTAATAGCCAATCTTAAATATTAAAAGTATTACTCGAGATTTAATCCAACTGGCTTTTTTTAAATACTTTCAAAATCTTATTTTGTTTCCCTTTGCCCTTATGCGCCGAACCATGTAGATCTACGATAACAAGTCGGACGGAAACAGTCCCACTGTTGTATCGCTGACTCTTGGGGAGTAGGTCGTCATAAAAATGGATCGATTGATTGATCTATCCCACCACCAATTTCAACTCAATTTTTCGAAAAGTTAATTATTTTTGGGTCAAAACAAAGGGTTTTTTTGATCTCTTTAGACACTCAGAATAAGCTTTTTATAAAAAATATTCTTATAAATGGTATATTAGAAAAAATTACGGCTCTATCCTCCAAACCTTCCCGCCCAATTTTCGTGTGTGTCGGTTTCATCACCTTTTCTCACTGCCATTTTATAATTTTTGCATATCTCAGGGGCGTCAAGAGCTGTCGGCAGTGCGATGTCAAATAATCCGATCTCAATTATCGTCCCTTGTCATCGTGTCATTAAAAGTGACGGTAGTCTGGGTAATTACGCCAAAGGATGTCGGAACAATGTCAAGAAATGGCTGTTGGAATACGAAGGAGCCATAAACAATGTGAAATGAATATTGTCGTTATCAATAAACTGTCTGTTGCAGGCTGGACTATTAAAATCTTTATTTTAATACACGTGTTACGTAACGGTTTATTCATCTTAAAATTGTAAACAGGTCGAACTTGAAGTAGTAAATCAAATCAAGAAGCCAATTTATGTTTTTTATCAGCTTGTGTATTGATTTCAACAAATAGACGATTTAAAAATGTGGAAAATTTAATTTCGATAAAGAAGAGTTGAAGAAGCACAGTTGTAATTATTTTTGTTACATTTTCTTTGTTTGTTATGTTTTATATTATAGTTATATTTTTCAACAAGCATATCTTATGTGACAGTAAAATATGAATGAAAATGAGGTTGATGTTGATGTGCGGATATGAATTTACATTAATGTATAGTTCTTTATTTATCACGAATAGCTAATTAAGTTTAATTGTTCAGTGTGTCCATCCCTGTCACATGGAATTATAACATCCGCCATTTGTTCCATTGATATTTTGTGAACATAGTACTTGATATATATTTCCTATGACGATGCAAATATTTTGAAAGTGACGTATGTATAAAAATCGTTCTTATTCTCTGTTCTCACGATCTTTTGTTTCACGTCACAACACAATAAATGCACTCACATTTTTCTCACGCCTTCTTTCACAAACGCATGTTAAACATTATCCATCTCAAATTGCGCACATTTTTCGCGTGCTTTAAAACGTTCACTGAATATAACGCTCTTATATTCAATATATATATATATACCTTATACCTGGGCTGCTTATCAAGTTTTTAAAATGCGAATATTCGAATATTAGTAAGAGAAGAGCGGAAATTGAGGAGGGAATAATTTAGAACGGTAAAAATTTCAGTAAAAGTGCGGGGTTTTTTTACCAAAATGGTGTAGTGACACAGTGCAATTTCGTGACAAGACTATTCTCCTAAGTAAGACGTTTTTGTTATCCATTTTTTTCGGATATGCAGTCATTACGAATAATTTTTATAGCATCGCTGTGGTTGATGTATAAAAGCACAGACCGGACTAAAAAATTGTTTTTTTGCAAAAACAATTATTTTTTTTCCGTTTCCATTACTTTTTATCAGTGTATTTAACTAAGATCGATGCATCAATGCGATGCATTTTGTTGTCGTTGAAGAGTGACGATACCACAAGGACAGTGCAGTGAGTTTGTTTGCTTGTTCGTTTGTTGTCAGAAAAAATACTGAGATAAAAATGTAACACAAAGATGTGTCTTACCAAAATTTTCGAAGGGAACTAGATTTTAGCAACCGGAATCATTTGTATGTAGAGTCAATATTTTCATAAGATCTCAAAACACGCAACTGAAAAAAGTTACGCATGGTTATAAATACATAATTTCGTAATCTGTCAAACAAAAAAAATTAAAAATTTGAATGCGAAAATTAACAAAAATTTTTATCCCTGGAATAAAATTTCTTGATTTCAAAATTACTTCTAGAAGAGAAAACTTTCAAACTTGGTAAAAACGATCGCAGTTACGAATCATGGCATTAGTTAACTACAGAAATACTTTAATCGTCATATCTCTGTTTATTTCTACGAGGGTCTCTTAAAAGCTTAGAAATATTAACAGAGTAAAACTGCGAAATAAAAAGATCGATACTCGATCTACATTTACATAATGATGACGTCATACAAATGAAAATACTTTGAATCAGCAATTAACATTGTTACGACTTTTTAAATCACCAGCTAAAGATCGTGCGTGTTTTACCTAATAACTTTCTGCTGCAATTTTTTTATCACTAATGACTGCAGGAATGTAATTATACACAGGCGCAGGATGTAGTTACATGCTTTCGATCATCTCGGTATGAAAACTGCTTGCTCTATGCTTGCCACCATTTTCAATTAGAAACGCTTTGTATTCGCTCATAGGTCTTATCGTAGAGAATTTGCGTATTTTGGTAATCAGAAGAGAATGAATCAAATGGCAACTCTATTTATAAAAAGTGAGAATGTTGAGAAAAAGCGAGGTAAGATAACATACACACTTCTTCACCATCCCTCTTTTAATAGAACCATACTCCTCTTCCATTAGAACCATACCCCCTTTTTTCATTAAAACGACTTTACTGAGTTTTCTAAGTGCAAAACTACAAAATCTCATCAAACCAGAGAGAAACTACACTTTTAATTTTTTTCCATAACTTTATTGTTTAAAGCAGACTGCTGACCAAGTTGATGGAATATGGTTATATAAAGAATTTCAAAGCTTCTTTGTATGTTTATCTCTAGAAGTGGCAGACATGTAACTCTTCTTTGTATGTCAACAAAACAAAGTGTGTAAACTTCCATAACGGAATTAAAGATTTTTGCTTATTTCGCCTGATTTTTGTTGTTCGAGGTAGTGTGGTCAACAGAGGGAAAACCTTCATTCCGCCTCTTAAACTAAAAAAAACTCTATTTTCTCAGTCATCAATTCTTACTTCACTGAACTTATTTTGTGACAAGATGGTGACAATATGTGTATATACCCTGGGTAAATTTTTAAGATAAAAAAGAAGTGCTCATACTTTTGCAATATTTCTTCATAAAACTGTTTATTTCGCAAATTACCGGTAACAGCCAATTTCCGTTAATACTAATTAGATTTAAACTATAAGGACTGGGGTGAGACATGTCACGTGGATATATTACAATTCATGTAAACTGTGGTTAAAATGTACCTACCCATTTTTTTAAAATAAAAAAAAAACAGTTAAATTTAGTTCTCATTTGTCTCACGATGTTTTTTGTTAGCGCATGCGCAAAATATCGTTTTGTCAAAGTGCGTATGCGCTAAGATAAAAACTCGTGAGCTATTTGCGCTACTACGGAAAATACAGTCAAATGGAAACGAGACTTTAGCATAAAAAATATGATCAAGTAAGAACTATTACATTTTGAATTTGGAATCTTTATTTGCTTTTTTCGTCAACGCGAAAATTAATTCTCGCGAATTAGTTTCATGAACTGTGAATGTTTAGTTCGCGGTATTTTTGGATTGCGAAATTTTCTTCCCGCGAAAGTTTGAAAATTAGACATAAGGTTGATTTATTTCTAGACATCATTTCTCTTCGATAACTGGACACTTTACGAAATAAGCCACTTCAAAAACCCTTAGTAAATGTTTTTATTCTTTTAGAATTTCAAAACTAACGTAACCAAGAAACAGTTAGTGAATCTCTTAACCAATGTCACGTTAGAAATGTGTTTCCGTTGTTCAAGCTGCGAAAGAATAAAAATTTCCTCCAATTAAGTTTTTAACCACATTGACTACCGTTCCTCCATCTTTAGAACAATAACTTACTTATGTGTCTGTATTTTTATTGGCAAATATTGTTCTGTCTTTCCGGTCCTTACCACGATACATTTAAAAAGACGACTCAATTCTTGATCTTCTGTGACCAAATCATGTTTCAAACAAGACAGATGTCATTTTCTCTTCTTTTTTTATTTACTTTGCCAAAATATTCTTTCGACGGGGTTTATTTTTGTTACTTTATTTCTGTCTCGCTCTCTTCGTCCATACATTGTAAGGAAATGATTCAAAAGAACTTCGAAAACGTAAACAAACTTCTTCTTAGTGTAAATAAAGCTTATTTACTGTACACATCCGAGCCTTCATCATCATTCGTAGTTGAACACACACTGAAAAAACATTTAGAGGATTAAAACGAGCCTGTTTGTTTATAGAAAAAAGTCCTTGTCAACGGAGAATGGATTTTGCTAAAAATCAAAAGCGCAGAAAAAGTCTGGACGAAGCTTTGATAAACCCGTTAAAGTCCATCATCGGTGCTGCTCGTGGACGACGGACCATACAAGATGACGGCGATAATATAAAATTAGACGGATATTTTAGTGCAATTAGACGGCAACGTCGAAGTAGTGACCACGACTTAAAGCGACAACTTCAAGATCCGTCAGTACAAGAACGACTTCGCTTGATGATGTCACATACATCGACGTTAAAGGATGAAATATTCGACATTGACGAAAAATTAAAAATTGAGAAATACTTGATCCGTAACTCCACTGGGAGAAAAAGCAAAAGTGATGTTTTAAAAATATTAAAAGAAAATATCGGAAATGCTGAAATAAGCTCACCTAAAGAAGCAAAGAAAAACGAGAGAAAATCGGGACATCGTCGCAGAAAAAGCGAAAATGAAATACTCTCGATTTTGCGACATTCACCGTTGAATTCTCCGTCATTGACACGATCGCTATCGTTTGAAAACGAATCGAAAAAGAACGTGATTGCCGACAAAACCGTCGAGAAACTACGAAAGAAATCGAAACACAAAAGGACGAAAAGTGAGAATGAGGCCCTTGTTACGAGTTATGTCCGTTGTACATCGACACGAACAAGCTCGCTTCTTGAGAAGTCGTTACAAGATACGGAACCTAAGAATCACTCAGAAAGCGAAAGCGAACCGATAAAAGTCGATCGTTCTATAAAAGGTCGAATCTTAAATGCGTTATCTCGATCGTCTTCTTTTAAAGATAAGGAGACTGGAGACGAGAATCACGATAAAAAACAAACAAATAAAGATGATCCTGCGAAAATCGATAAGTCGCTTAAAGAGCGTATAAAGAATGTCATAGGTCGATCGTCATCGTTCAAGGAATCAAAAGGAAAAAATGGCCCAGAGGATGATTCTCGTAAAAGATCGGGAAGTGAAAATGAAGTGGGAAAAACGAAGAAAGAGCGAACAGTGAATAGAAGAAGCAGATCTTCTTCGTTTAAAAACTCGAAAGAAAAATTATCTGAGGGAGATACTGATGATAGTTTGGGTTTAGAAGGTTATGTAACTAATTCGAGAAGACAACGAAGAAAAAGCGAAAACGAATTGAAAGATTTGCTTCCTGAAAACGCAACAGTCAATTTTTGTCGCAATTCTGTTGCACGTTCATCATCGACAAACGAATCAAACACGAGAAAACGAATGCCTGGTATCGTACGACGCTTGTCTAGACAGAAGGTGCAAAATAAGGACAACTCGATTGATGTTGACGATGACGAAACGTCATCCGAACCTGATGTCTTAGGATCGCCACGTCCATCGCCGATAAACTCTGTTAACAATGAAACGAATGATGCGAATTTAAGTTCTACCAACAGTCCTTCGCTGCAATATAAAAATGGATACTTGCGTAATAAGGATACCATCTTGCAAGGTAAAAATAAACAAAATGAAACCATCAGGAAAATGAGTGTTCCTATTGTCAACAGAAGTATGTCTGTCGGTGACGTTCTTGCTGGTGCGAAAATAAACGATAAGCAAAGTCCTTTAAAAGGGAATATTCACAGACAGTACAGCTTAAGAGAAGAAAGATCAAAATACCTCAGTACAGTTGCTCCAAGCCCCCTTATACTAAGGGCGAGTCACGAACAGTTAATTTCTACTTATGACAAAAAATACGACATGAACTTTGTTAGAGACTCTCCAAAAAAGAAGAGAAAAATCCCGTTTGTTAATCGCATGCAAAAGATCTCGTCGGACTCTAATAATTCGCAAAAATTTGACAATAAACGACTGGAAAAGTTGGTGTCAGATATTTTAGAGGCTAAGATGAGAAATTTAACTTACGATCACAAAAGTTCAAACGACAGGTGTCGCTTGCTAAGTAAAAATATCGAAATTGCAATCAAAGAAAGATTGCTTGCTTCGACACATGAATACAAAATTATTGCACTTGTTTACATCGGAGAAACAAAGGATTGTGGGATTGGGTTTGCTACTCAATGTTCTTATGAACCCTCCGAAGATTTGTATGCAACAGCAACTTATGAGGGCGAAACCTTGTTTGTTTGCGCATGCGTAATGGCATCTTTAATACCAGAATCCATAGCGGAGATTATGGAATAAGTTATGTTAAATGTAAATAGATTCTTGGCAAGGGATAAAAAAAAGATAATAAAAATAGTATTCACTTCCTTTATTTCCTATTCAGTTCAGGCAGAAAAATTTGGACCAGTTTTTTGTTCACTTTGGTCATCAGTTAATTTTTGTTTCTGTTTTGTTTTTTTATCGGGAAGAAATCAGAATAATGATTTCTTTAATCTTTCTCCCTGACTATTCAGCATCTGAGATAAGATACCAAAAATTCGCAAATTCGACATTTTTCCCTTACTCTCACGAATACCAATTTTGTTAGAGTAAAAAGGTGTCCTCGGACTCTTTGACTGGTCATAAATTTTGTTCGGCACGTAATTATGTGCTTAAACTTTGTGTCAGTTTCTAACTTTTAATGTCATTTAACTTTATTTATATAAAATCAATTTTTTACTATTTAGTTAACAAGCCCATCGAGTATCAAAGTGAGAGAAATTCAAAAACAAATACATTGCAAAATTGAGAAAATATCCCATATTAGGCAGATGTGACTACATATTTGATACTTATAACCTCATCCAACTATGTTTTAAGACATCCTACAAGTATGTCAAATTTCATAGACTAACCATAAGTAGTTCCGAGTTTCAAACTACGAATAACGAAAATCATTAATTTATTAAACTTCCAAATTTTGTTGATGTCAACATTTCATCAGCATCACTCCATACTGTAAATTTTGTATAACTTTGCAAGATATTCGAAAAATAAATTTATGCTGAATAAACGAAAAGAGGTTTTTATCAACTTTTAAGAAAATTCTAACAAGTAACGTTTTATCCTCTGTAACATATAAATAAATTATTTTTTGAGTTTTTTTACTATCTTCGTTAGATGTCCTTTCGGCTTAAACCTTTGGTTTTGAATACTTTTCTTTAAAACAGTCGCCTGTAAGAAATATTTGTGTCCAATCTAGGAGGACTCTGTCAAACCCTGGTCAAACTGACTTGAAACGTCAGTTTTTATGAATTATGTTTTTATACATCTTTAAATAGAAGGAATTTTTTTTTGGAATCAAAGTCGGATTTCTTAAATAAGTTCTTCTAAAGGATAGAATTTCGAAAACACTGTGTTCTTCATGTGTAGACGGCGACGTTAAAGAGTAATTGTTGATGTCACGTGCGTGTTTCTATAGGAACAGCAAGTTGAAATACATTTTTTTGGAATTAAAATGTTGCGTGATTAAACAGATTGCTTATCAAGTTGACAAAATTAATCCTTACATATTTTAATCAATACCAAAGAAAAAAAGTGAAATGTTAAAGAGGAAAACATAGAAAGAAAACAACATTTGATTTCCGTTGTTAAAAACGAGATGTTTTGATTGTGTTTTTTTTACTTGATACATGTTTTTATCTCCGAAGAAAAACATATTACATTTGCTTCCAACTAAGAAAGTAACAAGTATCCGTAGGTATAAGGTTCGGATTGCATAATAATAGCAATACATAAATTTCAGCTTCACACCGTTTTGTTATGCTCGTTATGAGAATAGCTGGGCTTAAAAAGCCCTGAAACGTAAGAATATCCGAAGAACTACGCTAACCATTCCCTTTTATTTGTCTAATTATAGTGTTCCTTCCAAGTTATTAACAACACGCATAACTCACCGTAAACAAAATTTATGCAGAACAAAATAAACCACGCAAAATCCTTGAAAAACAGAAAAAACACATGATATATGTAGCTAAACATATAAACTATAAATTTAGCATTATATACATGCATTCCCAGTAACTTCTCCTCCAGAAAGGATCTAGTGGCACAAACTTTCTCATTTTCTGAGATTAGTTGAGCTGCAACTTTACTGCATAACATGGTTAAGATGTGTTCTTAGTTCCTGTTAAATAGTAAACAACCTTTCCACGTTTCTTCTGTGCTAAATTTCATTCACTTTTGGTAGGAATGCACGAAAATTGTTAAGAGGGAGGTATTCATCTTCAACAAAATAGAATAAGTCGGGATTATTGAAAACACCCTATTTGCTACAAAATCTATTTTTTAGCATCTTCATTGTTTTCAATTCAGGATAGACCGAAAAAAGCAACAATAGCACGTACTTTAAAAGATATACCTTATCGGAGAAAAATTTCGGGGGAAAATTTCGTCGAGTTAACATTTCGTCGGGAAAAAATTAAGTCACTTTTTCAAATAAGTCACTTTTTCCCGACTAATTTTTGATATTCCTGTAGATAACCTCACAAGGGAATTTAAAATAATTTTTTTTATTTATCTATGTATGTTTTTCATGCAAAAACAACTACAAGAATAAGTACAAATATCTAGTGCAAAACAATTATGTCGTTTTTTGCACTAATTGTAAAGTCAGCATCTGTGTCACTGTCATCCTCTTCCTGATTTTCTTCAACTAATCCAGTGTAGTTCCAATCGTAAAGGCTGTTCATGAAAAAAGGTTTAGGATAAATGAAAAATATCGGGGTAAATTCTTAGCGGGGTATAAAAAATCAGGTAAAAGTACCAGTTGGGAGAAAAAATAATCAGGGCAAATTTTGGTCGGGGAAAAATTAAATCACTTGCTAAAATATAGTCACTTTTCCCTGACTTTTTTTCCCCGATAAGGTAGTATCCAACTTCAGAGTTAATTGAAAACTAAGTTAAAAAATCAATGAAATCAATATGTAAAGGGTTGCGGAGCGTGGGGCAGGGTCCCCTAGGTTCCTAAGCGAAAACCCTTTCTAACCGAAGTATTGCAGATTATGGTTACATACATATGGATACGTTTCGTTGTGATGAACTAACACGCTTTTGTTTGGAATGGCATTTCTGTTAATGAAATTAATGATTATGTGCTATGAAGACAGAGTTGTATGCAATTTTTCCCGACTATATAGCTCTAGGTGCAAGATAAGTTTTTCCTAGTCGTGTACAGGACTAATCCTGGATCTCTTCGTCACGTGCTAATATTGTCCAATAGATTTATCCCAGACCATTTGCCTTTGTTATTTAACTGGGCCCACAAGAAGTGACAGCGGCGACGCTTGGGTGTCCTTGTTAATATAGTAGTCACCTTAGATTTTAGAAATCTATAATTATAATTCATTTTCTGGCTGCCGCAATATAGTTTTTTGTTCGCCTCTTGCTTAAAGATATCTTTCCTACCAAAGTAAAATTAATTAGTTCTACAGCATTAACCGTCTCTGAAAAAAGCTCAAAAGCAAATTCTTTTTGCAGTCACTTTTTATTCGTTGCATAAGCTAGTGTAGAGGGTCCTTCCATACACACTTTTTCAATCACGGTCAAACTCTTATAAAAATGATCATACACAATTTTACTTGTCACACCTCATTACACAATAATACGTTGATCATCAGCAAAAATCCACTGATCATCAACGCATGCGCTCGCAAGTCGGTGCTTAGTCATGCATATCAAGGTGAAGTCCCTATCATACAAAAAATGAGTCAAAGGGGGAATTCATCAACAATCAACGCATGCGCAGTAACATCTCAGCTTGCAAGTTAAATACTACTAATAAAGATGAGTTTCAAGACACAAGACATGTTCAACAAGGCTGTTGAAAAGGAGTCATGGCTGATCAGATATGTACCGGATCGGTTCAAGACGTGTAATAAAGTTGTTGAAAAAGATCACTGGATGCTTTTGGATGTGCTGGATCATATCAAAACGCAGGAAATGTGTAACGAGGCCGTTGAAAAAAGTCCATGCATGCTCAAATATATATCGGATAGGTTCAAGACGCAGGACATGTGCAATAAGGCTGTTGAAAAGGATCCCCATCTACTCGAATATGTTTGAAACGTTATCCCACAACCATGTTGTAAGATACTACTAATAAATGTGCGTCAACTGTCAATATAGCTTGAAAAGTATGATTTTCATGACCTTCTTTACTGCCATCCGTCTATCCTTGCCACTTATAACCCTAGCATGTACGTACAAGAGAAGAAGGAGGGGGTCCAATGAACGGAGGATTAAGGATCTGGAGGCTCGTCCTGATATTCTAATAAATGAGTGAACAGTGTGACGACTGTCAAAGGGTACCCGATCCATATGACAAATGTACCTGTGGACATCGGTTCGTGATAAGTGGTAAAATGTTATGCTGATACTGCTATCATGAACATATTACATATAACGGGGGCGGCTGTGCATGTACGATGACATGTAATTCTCTGAGATTGTTTAAAATAAATAAAGAAGATGCTACGATTCAAAAAATGAGCTTGTCAAACCTAAATTATTCTACTCATTTGCTGCTATCGGATACTTTGTCGATACTACGATAATACTCGATACGAAATCAAGGCTCATTGCTGGTGACACATTTTTGTTGTGCCATGTCACCCCATGCGCGAAACAGATTTTCGATGTCTTTACCCTAAGGGCTACCACAAGATCCTGTGTATGGTGCCCTACCATATCGTTTGTCCTTACCTCCATTGGCGGGCATGGAATCCGATATATCCGTTGATTACACAGCAATGCGGGTGTCCTGTCCAAGGTAGTCTTCCAATATGGTAGGTTTTTCTATATCGGTGATGTACAGTTGTTTTATCTCCTCTTGTTTTAAAACAAAATGAACATCTATAAATACAATCACTCGGCAAAGTATAAAAGTAACAGGGGGGATGACCACTTGGTGTTATAAACTTGGACACCAAGACCTGTACGTGTCTACAGACTCCCATATTTCTGTGGTATTCCCCGACCTCACGAAGTACGCCATCAAGGTTCCAACAACATACCTTGATGACCCTGTTAATGTGAATTAAAAAGGGCAGGCGTTGGACTATTGGAATATTCAAGTCAATTTCGCTACCCATTGCACAACCACAGCCCTGGGCATATGTGCCAAGCACATGACGGGTTCCGTACCCCTCATCAACAGCATTTTTAAATTCCATGTCTATTATCACATGCTTCGTATTCTGGCAAGAATGAAGGTCCCCATGTCGTATGATGATGGCTTCTCACGGTATAAAAACCCATACTCAAGCTCTGGATATGCACAGGTATGCCACCAGTACGGTGCAGATCCCAATGCCTTGCACAAGTTTAAAGCTGTCATGTCGTTGTTTACAGATGGTAGATGGTGGCCTCAGGTTAATGGTGATTGGGCAAAGTTTATTATATTGACAAGCGAAGGCCTAACATTGGAAGGTCTTACCAAGCTAAGTGAGAGTATCAGGGTTTACGTGGTCTTGTTACTGGAATCACAGGCAGGGGCCAAGGCATCCCTTCTAGGGACCGGTGCCGATAAAAATACAGCAAGGCAGATTCTAGTACATAAATTTGAGGCTATCGTAGAACGTCAGGAGAACGTAAGTCGGGATATTACGAAGTTCCAGAAGGTACTGTAATATGCGAGAACTCCAGTGAACTTCACTGTAATGCATCACGTGTACATGTTGCTATCCGATATGAATCTTCGTATAGGCAAAATAGTGGGGTACATCAACAATATTTTGATCGCACCAGCAAATGCAATGATCGGTATACGGCTTGACCTGAATAACAAGCCTCTTATGTGGCATGCCAGGCTGTCAAAACACCACCCATGCATACTGTACCTCCAAAGCATACCATGCCACCCAAGCATATAACACCTATTACATCTCCTATACAGACCATACCACCTCCCGGACCTACGGCAACATTGTCCCATATACCCGAACAACTCCCACAAAATCAAAATGAGGATACCAGGGCCTCAATAATCACCATAGTGGTTGGCCTCATCCTGGCCTTTATATGGCTGAAATAGGCCTATTTCACATATAGTACGACAAGCCCGGCAGCTCCTGCAATGGCCATGTACAGATGCTTTGTCGCGTATGTAACGATGGTTGACGCTACCCTCAGAAAGAAGGAGACTGTACCGATGATCCCGGGTAAGGCAGCACTACTGTACCGATAATCCCGGGTAAGGCAGCACCTGCCTTACCTGCTAGGTATTTAAGAAAGTTTCCAAGCCTTTCCAGCTGCTTCTCCACAAAACCTTTTCACCACCCGCTGCTGCACCTGCAGCACCTGCTGCTGAACCTTCCCCTCCTGTAACAGAGAGTACAATAGTGCTTATCAACAGCCCAATAGCAGAGACTATACTAGCTATGGTTATCCCCTGCTCCCTGAACGAAGCTTCTCAAGCAGGGTTGTGTTATCTCCAGCGATTTTTAATAGCGTGTCTTTGATATGCCTCAGCTGGGGTATATGTCGGTGGATAATATACTGTGTGCTTCCCCTATGGCCTTCTTTTTATCGTTGAGATCCTTAATCTCTTTCTCCGCCTTTTCTATCTCCTTCTCAAGGTTAGCCTTCTGTCCTTCGTTTGGCCCAACCTTCTGCTTCTCAAATTCTTTCACCCTACCTTCGTCCTTGTTAATCTCGCTGTCGTATAGGATCATCTTGTTTTTCAGGCTTTTCAAATTGCCCCTTAGCGTCTGAAACTCGAGGTCAAGTCCCCTTCTTTCACGTGGGGTGATGCCACCTTCATCAGGCCCGACAAACGAAGTGTTTTGTATAAGGCTCTCCGTAGCATCTACAAATTCATCCATTTCCTCCAACGATTCTATCCCAATATGTTCGGCCTCCTCCTCTATTTTATTATATCTTTTCAGGAAGTTCTGGGCCCTAAATTTACCGCCTGTGTTGGGTATAACATAGTCGACAAACCCCAGGGCTTGCAGGCGATTACTACTCAGGAGCGTTTGTATCTGATACACAGTTTTTAGGCTACCATCTTGATTCGTAAGCACTATTTCCTTGAAGGTTTTTTTACCCTTCACTATCTCCTTTACAATAAGTTGATCCCCTTATCTTCTCTGAACATATCATAATATTTCGCATTAGGCTGTAACCCCAATTTTTCTATAAGACGATCGTAAAGGCCATCGATCTTTGATTTTAATAACTTTTGCCTCTGCCCTGAAAAATTCCCATGCTGTCGTTCTGTTGAAGGTCCCGACGTTCCAGGGAGTTTTGACGTTCCGGAGAGTTTTGACGTGGTATCATCAGGCTTATCTGGATGGCCTCCATCCTCCTCATCATTATCAATATCTGTATCAGGTACAAAAACTGGATTGGTTAGTATTTTTATTTAAAAGATTTTCCCTATATGCAACTCTTTGGTATTAAGGGCCGAAAAAAAAGGGTTCAGATAAGTCATATACCTTCAACCATCAACCAGAACGAGGATCTCTGTGTGGATAAGCCAAATATGTCGGGCAACGATATCATCTTTCCGGGTAATCTCAAGCTTCTATTTGATCTGAAGCTGACGTGGACCAACACGACACGTACCATTGTTAGTAACATTGGTAAAAGCCTGGTAAAGAATCTACGTCTCACCTTGAACGGTAACGAGGTACAAAACAAATCGGACTACAATATTATAGCCGTATATAGGGACTTGTGACTGCCAAAATTTGATAGGGACAACAACCTTTGTTTTAGAGGGCATCAATCCTAACGACGGGGCCATCAGGGCCCTGCAAGTCAAGGCAACTGGTCATGTAGGAACGGATGAAGAAAAGGCCATCGTGGCGGCCTATGGCAACACTTTTTGCATACCACTAGGCAGGATGTTTTAGTTGACGAGGGATTTACCCTTTTATGCAGCGGGTTTATACGACAGATTTTTTTTTCAATGGAAGGTATGCCCTCTTCATCGAATTTCGGGCGTCTCCCGATCATATCCTACATGGTAGTGGAAGACCTCTACAACGTCTAAGTGATGGGATTACCCTACATATCACTAAAAAAGCAGACGGAACCGGAGATTTCATGGCTTACGTGTATTTGCTTCAAGACGCCCAGCTTAATATCTTGGAGGGTAAGTTCCACTCCGTGGAGTATTAAATGACCACAATTTGTGTTTGCCCCAGAGGCAAACACAACAAACAATATGGAAGAAAGCAAAAGTTGCTCAAAATACAAGCACGTGTGGGCCCTGGATGCATTTAAGGTGTTGAAAAATGGTCAACGAACAAAACAGTGCATATGCTGCCTTCATAAAGCCAAACGGCAGCTTACAAAAAACAAGTGCCCTCATGATAGGATAAGATGCCACTGCAAGGAGTGTGGGGGTGGAAGCATTTGCCCCCAACAAAGGCTAAGATCCAAGTGTAAAGAAAGTGGGAGAAGTCAAATATGCCCCCATCAAAGACAGAGATCCCACTGTAAGGAATGTCGGGGAAGCCAAATTTGCCCCTATCAAAGGGATAGGTCCTATTGTAAAGATTGTGGTGGAAGTCAAATTTGTCCCCATCAAAGGCAGAGATCTCAATGTAAGGAGTGTGGTGGTAGTAAAATATGTACGCATCAAAGGCAGAGGGCCTTTTGTAAAGACTGTGGCAGTAGTCAAATTTGTCCCCATCAAAGGCAGAGGGGACAAAGTAAGGAGTGTGGGAGAAGGCAAATTTGTCCCCATCAAAGGGAGAGATCCAGGTGTAAAGAGTGTGGCGGAAGTCATATACGTCCGCATCAAAGGAAGAAGTATCGATGCAAAGACTGTAAGAAGGGTAAACAATAAATGGCGACAATAGCTGTACTGGTAGCAGGTGCGACCATAAACGCATTGGCGTTTAGTGGGACTAACTTCTTGTTTTCAAAGCTCTCGGGACACGGGGAAGCCGAGTCACTATTACAACACCAAATGAGATGCATCAATTTGATCTACTGTGCATGCCTCACAACAGGGTATATGGAAACACCTATAAATATATCCTGACGGGGATTGATGTAGCTTCAAGGTATAAGGTAGCAAGACCCCTAAGAACCAAAAAAGCTAGTGAGGTCGCCGAGATGGTGAAGGACATATACAAGGCAGGACCTTTACAATACCCTAAAACCTTTCAAAGCGATAATGGTTCCGAATTTGAGTCAGCAGTAACGAAACTCCTGGAGAACAAGAATGTTGAAATTAGGCGAGCTACCACGAAATACCACCATACATTCACGGCCTTTGTGGAATAGTACAACAAGGTACTTGCAGAGAGACTCTTTAAACCCCAGGATGCCCAGGAATTGACTTCTAACGAGCCTAGTACCACCTGGGTTAAATATCTGTATACAATCGTCAAAAGTCTTAACAATACCAAGACTGCCATGATCGACATGAAACCTAACAAAGCCATCAATCTGGATGAGGTATCGCTCGCAAAAAGTGAGGAATATCCCGAAGAGAAGCTTTTACCTGAGGATGGATTGTACTTGTATATGCTACAACCCGGGGAAAAGCATGGCGACTCTTAAAGACGCCACCGATGCTTTTTGGAGCAGGAAAACCTATAGAATGGATCGTATAGTAACAGGTAGTCGTATTTTATATTATTTGAGGGATGGTCCTGATCGCAGCTTCGTGTCAGAAGAAGGTATCAGAGGATGTTCAGGTACCGCCAGAGGTTATCAAAGAATGGTAATATGTTTTCACGAGTTCCTCTAGTTCATTCAAATCTATTTCGTCATCATCTTCACCCAAATCTATTTTGTCATCCAAGGCATCATCTTCATTCGGATCACTTACATAATCCAAGGGATGTTGGGTGTAGAACGGGTACCTATAGACGATGCCCTTAATGACATTAGGCTCATTCTCCAAATCAATATAGACTAGACGTCTATCTGGTATTGGAAAGTTGAGTGTTTTGCTTACTGTTGCTATATCAGCCAAATCCGATAGCTTCAAGTCTCTATCCTTGATAGCCTCAGAACAGAGTGCCCCATACTTATTCTCCTTAACTGAGAGAATATAGAGCCCCACACGTTCAATATCATCCATCCAGTTATACCCTCTACTTCTCCCTTTGATATTGTCATATGACGATCAAGGCCGTATTTCCTGGCATTTGGAATATTTAAAAACCTCTCTAGATTGGCACGTTTGAAGAGGGGTTGCCCCTGTTTATCAAATAAGGTCTCAATAGCTCCTGCAGGTATTGCATTGAATGAGGTGAATTGTAAAGACATTTTCTATATACCAATGCTTGGCCGGGGGTTTTCAACATGCTCATTTTATAACCCACGCGGAGTTATAAAATGAGTGCTTGTTTAAGACCTAGTCCCCTAGGCTAATTTCGGCAAGCACATGGCGATAAATCTTGTTAATGACGTGAAAAATGGAGAAGATGGGGGCATCGGGGTTATATCGTATAAAGGTGCATCCCAAGGCCTGCTCAATATGTTTTTGTCTCTTTACCTTGTAGCCTATATCGCTATTGGCATGTCCAAATTCATCACATTCGATAGCCAATCTGTACCTTGGGAAGTACAGTTCGATCCTATATTCATCAATACGATGCTGCTTCACCATATCTTCGCCGTCAAAAGCGGTGCGGATGTTGTAAATAGAAGCCTTCTCTTTAGATAAAAGTTTTATGCTTTTGATTTCCATACCAAAACGCCCTGCAATTTTAATGGCATCTAAGCTTTTACATCGAACCACGATTTCCGTGACGGCGTCGGCGGAAATAAAAATATAATGCCCATTTCTCCCTCCTCCTAGCATATCCCGGCATGTGCGGTCTCCGATGATCCCCAGCTTGCCCTCTATTTCCGCCCTTGATATTGTAATATCGTAATTAAGACCGTACTGCCTAAGATATGGAATACCCAAAAATCTAGCAAGATCTGCCCTTTTAATCTATCGTATATGATTTCTACATGTGGGGCAAGCATCGTAACAAGCTTTTGAGATGACATCTTTTTTGTCATCTCAAAAGGTAGATCGTTTGTATGCTCATTCGAGAATCTTCCAAGCCCTGTGGTGTTCAAGCCTTACATATAGACATCCATGCTTAGATGTTTTCAGCTCAACTTTAACCTCGTCCCAGTCGTGGATGAGATTCGTTTCCTCGTCTATCATTTTCATATCTGATCGCTCATGAGGGTACCAGGCAAACAACTGCTCCTTTTGCCTCCTCAAATTTTTTGGTAATGCCGTATATGACTGCGTTAAGAGCCAAAGACTGTGATTGCGATGCCTACTTAAAATAGCCAATTCAAGCAGTGATTGTCGACGCTTATCTACACCCCCGTTGGAAATAATGTCATCGACTATGAAGAGACTTTCCCCACCCACCAGTAATGAGGATAATTTTGCTATCCATTCAAAAAGTTAGTCCTTGGAATCTATAAGGAACACGTAGTCGTCACGCCATAGCGATGCCCTCTCTAAATAGGTACTGTTACACCGTAGGGTAGGGCAAAGTATCACTATATTGTTATATGTTCCCTATACTCATGCTAAAGCAGGTCCAAAACACGTTGTGTTTTTCCGCAAGACGTCAGACTTGTAAAGATTGCTGTGTTGGATTCTCTTACAACATCCAACATTTTATTTCAAGTGCTCCCCTTCCTGTCGTGAATTTTCGGGTATACCCCGGCACAGCCCGAACAGATTGTCAGGAGGTCGTATAGGATGAGGTAATTCTCATTCTGTTGAACGCCTCGAATTTCCCGATCGATAACAGGGGAATCCAACTCGTGTTCAACGTCTTCATCTCTATTTGCTACAGCCCGCCTCTCCTTGGCATTAGCTAGGCAGGTCATGCAACTTTTAGTTAAAGTATTGCCCCTAATTTTAAATGTCGATGTCTCTCCTTAGCTCCTTGACACTGTCTATATCCACAAAATTCCCTATACAGGTTGATAACATGTGTGGATAGGGCTTTTGCAGTCTTCTCATCCTTCTCCTGAAGTTCCCGTTGCACATACTCGGTATGTACCTTGTCGATAGCCTCGTCAGGGGCCTTGTCAACAAAGTCCTCTGCGCATTTTTTGGGCAGAAGGTGTCCCTTGCCCTTACGTAGGGCATATTTGTGGGTTCCACATGTTCATATTCTGCAGAAATAGCCGTGTCGAATACTTGTGCAAGATCGGACATTCCTTTTATTATACGTCAATATCTGAGGAAGCAAAATGCGATCAGGGCATAGGGCAGGAGTATAATTATATACAGACATGCTTCCATTTAGTTATTTTGAAGAACCCTCCGGTTTTTCTTATTGTTGTTGTTTGAAACTTAGAGGCTCATAGTTTGGGGATCCTTGGAAGCTTGGATTCTATCGGTCCGGGAGTCCACCGATATGGGACATTTTTCACCTCCATTGGTTCAATCCAATTCCCCCTGTGACCACAGTCGCCAACGCAAAAGAATCGCTCGCAATCATTTTCCCAAGGTATTCTTCTTTTATTTTATCAACCTTGATGATTAATAGCAACATTGGTCAAACCCGCTAGAAATAAAAAGGCGCCGTATGTACCCCGTCATCGTGCACGACTCTTTTGTCAAAAAATCCTGAGAGCCCGAGTTTACTCTGTTCATACGTGATCATGCCCTGGTTGTGTACCCGACAATCCACGTTTTTGGCCATGTCCAGGCCACCCTTCAGCGCACTCAGGTATCTACCCCAGGTCACAGCATTCTGTCTCTTTGACATGCCCTTACACGAGAATTTAGTACCCTCCTTACCCTCAACAAAGTAGCACTTGGCTGTCAGGACAATCATCCAAAACCCAATAAATTCCGCTTTAAATAACCCTCCCGTTCGACTCGAGCACTTATCGGTGACGAGCCAGTTTTTTACGTTTTTATCGTACTCGTCAAGCAGTTTGGGACGAACGACATCTCGTAACTCTTCTCTGGAGATGGCAAAATACGCACTGTCGGTGTCCATGTAAATGTACTCATAGTCCCGACAATCCACGTACTTGTCCAGAAAATTGTAGTAAAATTCGAGCATGCGCAACTTTGCGAGTTAATATACCGCGATACCGTACTAGTAGGCTCTATCGATAGCACATTTGCGCTTGTCCCTTCTTACCTCATAAGCATCCCCAATCTCTTCAAGGTCCTCCAGGTACGGGCTCCACAGGGCTGCATCAACCTCCTTTTCATCCCTTTTGAATGTAGTATTTGCATGCCTTGCCAAATCTTCAATCATCTTGCCGTAGAACGAGTTGCCTTTCAACTTTGCCGGAGTCTTTATCATCCTGTCGTCGTGCATCGGCAATCTCCTCCGGGAACCAGGCAAAGGGCCTACCTCGGGCGTACTTGAGGAACTGGTGAAAGGCAGTAACCTTTAGCCCATGGTTAAGGTACCATTTTAGCACAGGGGTATACAGTACGTGTACCCGGAAAACGCTTGCGGACCGTAGTTTTTAAGTATTCGTGCATGTGCTCGGGGATTTGATCATCAGGTTTCTCCTTGACGATAAACAGGAGAGCCATTTCGGTGAGTTTGTCACGCAGATAGTTGGGTACCTCGATATCAACTTGGGCAAAGCCAACGAGCGATCTATCTAGCACAACTCGCGTTAATAGCTATGTTAAGTTATGTGCCGATGTCGGTGCGGCCACCTTGATCAACTGTTCCTTCCCACAAGGAAAGTCCTGCATAAGAGTACTCGGGTACAGCATGTTTGCATCATACCCTAGAATGGTCTTGCACTTGTGAGGTTCGCCGTACACGTGAGATCTAATACCCGTCACGTCTCGTTTGTGATATCTACAGAATACGATCGCGGGACCACCCACCATCCCCGTCCGCAAAAGGTCGTAGGCCTCATTCCTCGTACATTTTTCACATGTTTTCCGTACCTCCTTGCAGGCCTTACAAGTCTTGCTATAGCAAGAATCTTTACACCTATGCCTGCAGGGGTCTCCTGGAGCGTATAGTTCTAGCTTCGGGTTCAGCCGTAGAGACATGTTCAATACGTAGCGCATTGACACGCCCGGAATACTGACCGCGTCCTTCAAAATATTGATTTCATCGTCGTAATACTGCAACCTCGTCTTGTTCACGGCTTCAATGAGCGGTTCCACGTCGGCTAAGTTGTACTCACGCAACCAGTCCATCATGGTGACACATCCTCGCCTGTAAAACTCGGCGCAGAATGTCTCGTACTCTTCGCAAGATAGTGTGTTTCCCACTTAGCCGGCTATAAAAGTTCTCATGAGCCACAGCCCCAACATGTTTCAGCTTCTCCTGGTTCGTCAACCATTCATATGGAAACATGAGCTTTTTGGGCTTATATTCCAACGACTTGCACCAGCCGTCATAGCTTAGACCGGGGGCAAGGAAATTTTTAATATCTAGAAATTTAAATCTCGAAGTAGTGAGGAACATGTAGTCCTTATCTTTTTTCGCCACTTTGATCTTATCACCTTGCGCGATCTCTTCAACAAAATACCGCTTGATCAGGTTGATGTTGTACTTGCCGGAATTAAACCCTATTACAGCTACTTGATTTACCCACTCATCCCACAACTCCTGGTTCTTTTTGGAGAGCATGTCAAAGTCGTCGGGTTTTAGGTACATTCTCTCGACCTCTTTCACAATGAGGGCATGTTTCTTTTCCAGGTCCTCCACAAACAACTTGACCAGAATTTTGGGATTTTTGGGCTCAATGAACGTCGGGCGACTATTCAAACTATCGGCAATACCAACACTTACCGGAACATGTCTCAAAAGATATGTTAGATCTGAGGTTTGCTGGTAATTTAAAGGTGATAGGAGAGCTTCGAAATCAAATACCAGGTAGTGAGGATATATCCTGAACTCCTTCTGAAAGTACCTCTTGATTGTGGGAGGTTTTTCACATTCCCAAGCCCTGACGAGGCTATAGCTCTTTCCCCGTATCATCCTTTCCTTGGACAAGGTTGCAGCGTAATGAGCCTTGTCCGCCTCGGTTCTCCCGGACAGACAGCGATATCCGTACCACTTACAACGTTGTACTCGTAAGCGGTCTTTGTGACAGGCTCATAGCCATCCACTTTCCACTCCTTATTGTCATCACGCATAACACGCTCACCACCATGTCCACAAAGTGCATGATGGATATGTCTTCCGGTTTGCCTCGACATGTGTTCTATCTATTTTGATGCATCATAGCTATACCCCTCATCGTAAAAGACCTTTTCAGCCCTGCTCGGCATACGTTTGATCTTCCCCCCTTTGATGATAATCGTCGTCTTGACACCCTCGCATTCGTTCATTTTTTGCCGTGTGGGGTGGTTGCTTTTGGTGAACAGTTGCTTGCACACCTTACATTCCCATTTCTGTTGAGCCAGCACATCTAAATCCTTGATGTAGAAACAGTGCCCGTCCAGCATACCTAGATCGATAGTGTCTAACTTTTTTTGTACTGTTTTTGACCATAGACGAGACGCCGTGGTGCTTTCTCAGAGTTTGTCCTGGGTCGTCGTGAAGCGTTGCCCCTCCTGAAATTTGTTCCTTTGCCTTGCTGTATTAGAAAGGTGTCCCACACACTCTGTAGTCGGTCAGCAAGGGCGTCGCGAGTTGATGCCACTGGTGCAGACACAGTGCTATATAGTTTGCTAATTGCATTCCTGAACCAACTCATCTCCTTTCTTATATACACATTTCAACAACGTCCGAGGATTTCATTCTGTCGAGATGTTACTACGCATGCGTTGATTGTTGATGAATTCCCCCTTTGACTCATTTTTTTGTATGATAGGGACTTTACCTTGATATGCATGACTAAGCACCGACTTGCGAGCGCATGCGTTGATGATCGGTGGATTTTTGCTGATGATCAACGTATTTTTGTGTAATGAGGCGTGACAAGTAAAATTGTGTATGATCATTTTCATAAGAGTTTGACCGTGATTGAAAAAGTGTGTATGGAAGGACCCTCTACACTAGCTGTATATTCTTTGAAAAAAGCAACATTGCCTCTAAAGAACTTTGTATGGAGCAATCCATCACAATACACTAGAGAAAAAAAGTCCGTCTTTAGTTTCATGCATGTAAGCAAAACCTTAGTCAAAAAGATGCCTTACGCGTACAAGGTGGGTGACAATGCAATATGACAAATTTTTGTCCAATATCTATAATGCCGATTACATTGAATATTTTTAAAAGAGCTAAACTTACCAACTTCCTTGACGATAACAAAATAATGTCTGAGGAACAAATTTGGTATAGAAAGAAACTCTGTACAAAATTAGCAACGTTATTACTATCAAACGGGATTGGAAACGGAATCAACAAAGGAAATATAATGAGGGCATTTTTTGCCGATCTATCTGAAGCCTTCACAAGCTATGAAGGGATCTGTTTTACAATTGTTTACAGATTGCCTTTTTAACATAGTGAAATTGGGCGATATTGACGGTCAGAAGTCGTCCCCAAACTCCATTAATTGTAGGGTAGCCCAGGGGTTGATCCTTTAGCCCATACGATTTCTTATTTCCTTCAATGACTTTGAAGATTGTCTGTGACCTAAGGTTTTAAATTCTTCTGATGATACGTTTGTTTACCATAAAATAAACCTGTGTCAAAATCGAGCATGTCTTGAACTGCGAACTGAAAAACATTTCAAATCTGAGTCACAACGGACTCCTTATTCTTAAATCTAGCAAAACAGAATCCATGATATTTAGCATGAAGAAGAAACCACACCAGTAGTCTCATTTTCTTAGTATTCACATGTATTATGTAATTCCCACGCAGTAGATGGCGAAAAAAAGCCTACGACAGAAATTTTATCCTTACTTGTATAAAAATACAAGAAAAGATTACGAAACTTGCTAAGAAATTTTTTTTAGTAAAATTATCTCAGGATTTAAGAAACTTTCACTAGTTGAGCATTTGGTTGGTTTTTTATGTGTACAAAATGTGTGCGCAGCTGGTTGGAATAGTAAAGTACGCAATCAGTGATGTTATGGATTTGTGTCAAAAAGGCAGATTTTAGGTTTCAAGTTAGCAATCTTATGCAGAATATCAAAAAGTACTAGACTCTTCTTTGCTTGATGAAAAAAAAGTAATGAAATTTTCTTTTTAAATGTTTAATTTTCAATCAATTAGTCTACCTAAATTAGTAATGGTACGAATGTGTGACACAATCTTTGAAAGGTAAACGGAGTGGTACAGTCAGAAAGTGATTGCCATGAAGTTTTTTGTCTTTACTTTCTCAGCATGTGTCAAATCGACTCCTAATATATCTTAATTTTGAAATAAAACGCTAGCACACCCTGTTCGTTCGCCCTGGAGATTAAGCAATTATCCCAAGTTTGAAGGAACAATTCATACAATAAAGTGTATAACTATTACACTCACCATCCTCCATTAACTGTATCACTAAGAACTGCGGAGGAACCCAGTATTATCAAATTATTGGTACATCCAAAAAATGATTAGTTTGTCCTAATTTTCTATTAAAACGATGCATAGTGAGCACGCTTGCCGCGGATATTAAGCAATACGAAGTTTCCAAGTTCGAAACCATTTTACTCCGCTCCCTCCGTCAATCCTTCACAGAGGAAAGCATCAAAACCCCATATTAATGAGAGATTATCGCTAAATTAATATTGGTACAAATGTGTGACGCAACTGTTGAGACACGGACAAGCTGGTACCGTAGAAAGTGAATGAAATCAAGTTTTCGAAACCAGCTCTCGCTACCACAGCGCACACGTTTGCGGCGAAGTTTGAGCAATCGCCAAAAGTCTGGAAAAAGGTTATTTCTCCCAATCTAGGGTGCTTATTTGTCACAATTTTTGCGCCAAAATTTAAAATCATTGCAGTAAACTTTTTCCGTTTATTCTTTCGCCAGGGAATGCGGCGGAACCAAGTGGAAAATATCTTCAAGCTTTAACGATGAATTAAGAAAGGTAAAATTACTAAACACGAGATAACGGATTATTCATACACGGCCAAAAAATGTCAATTAAAAAGCATTCTTATACATTCTTATTCTTATACATGTGTATTGTACATTATATAAAATGTTTGGAAACTTGTTAGATGATATGGAAGCATACATTCAATGTAAATGTTCAATTCAATGTAAATTTTGGCGCAAAAATTGTGACAAATAAGCACCCTAGATTGGGAGAAATAACCTTTTTCCAGACTTTTGGCGATTGCTCAAACTTCGCCGCAAACGTGTGCGCTGTGGTAGCGAGAGCTGGTTTCGAAAACTTGATTTCATTCACTTTCTACGGTACCAGCTTGTCCGTGTCTCAACAGTTGCGTCACACATTTGTACCAATATTAATTTAGCGATAATCTCTCATTAATATGGGGTTTTGATGCTTTCCTCTGTGAAGGATTGACGGAGGGAGCGGAGTAAAATGGTTTCGAACTTGGAAACTTCGTATTGCTTAATATCCGCGGCAAGCGTGCTCACTATGCATCGTTTTAATAGAAAATTAGGACAAACTAATCATTTTTTGGATGTACCAATAATTTGATAATACTGGGTTCCTCCGCAGTTCTTAGTGATACAGTTAATGGAGGATGGTGAGTGTAATAGTTATACACTTTATTGTATGAATTGTTCCTTCAAACTTGGGATAATTGCTTAATCTCCAGGGCGAACGAACAGGGTGTGCTAGCGTTTTATTTCAAAATTAAGATATATTAGGAGTCGATTTGACACATGCTGAGAAAGTAAAGACAAAAAACTTCATGGCAATCACTTTCTGACTGTACCACTCCGTTTACCTTTCAAAGATTGTGTCACACATTCGTACCATTACTAATTTAGGTAGACTAATTGATTGAAAATTAAACATTTAAAAAGAAAATTTCATTACTTTTTTTTCATCAAGCAAAGAAGAGTCTAGTACTTTTTGATATTCTGCATAAGATTGCTAACTTGAAACCAAAAATCTGCCTTTTTGACACAAATCCATAACATCACTGATTGCGTACTTTACTATTCCAACCAGCTGAGCACACATTTTGAACACATAAAAAATCAACCAAATGCTCAACTAGTGAAAGTTCTTTAAATCCTGAGATAATTTTACTAAAAAAAACTTCTTAGCAACCTTGTAATCTTTTCTTGTATTTTTATACAAGTAAGGATAAAATTTCTGTCGTAGGCTTTTTTTCGCCATCTACTGCGTGGGAATTACATAATACATGTAAATACTAAGAAAATGAGACTAATGGTTTGGTTTCTTCTTCATGCTAAATATCATGGATTCTGTTTTGCTAGATTTAAGAATAAGGAGTCCGTTGTGACTCAGATTTGAAATGTTTTTCAGTTCGCAGTTCAAGACATGCTCGATTTTGACACAGGTTTTTTTTGTGGTAAATAAACGAGTGCATCATCAGAAAAATTTACAACCTTAGAATGTCGTAGACAATTTTCAAAGTCATTGAAGTAAATAAGAAATCGTATAGGCTAAAGGATCAACCCCTGGGCTACCCTACAATTAATGGAGTTTGGGGACGACTTCTGACCGTCAATATCGCCCAATTTCACTATGTTAAAAAGGCAATCTGTAAACAATTGTAAAACAGATCCCTTCATAGCTTGTGAAGGCTTCAGATAGATCATCAAAAAATGCCCTCATCATATCTCCTTTGTTGATTTCGTTTGCAATCCCATTTGATAGTAATAACGTTGCTAATTTTGTACAGAGTTTCTTTCTATACCAAATTTGTTCCTCAGACATAATTTTGTTAACGTCAAGGAAGTTGGTAAGTTTAGCTCTTTTAAAAATATTCAATGTAATCGGCATTATAGATATTGGACAAAAATTTGTCATATCGCATTGTCACCCACCTTGTACGCTTAAGGCATCTTTTTGACTAAGGCTTTGCTTAGTATTTGCAACGGGTAACAGGGACGGATCTAGGATTTCTGATGTACCCCGTCATAAAATGTACTTATATTAGTGACACGCGAAGGCCCACCCGTTGGGCCTGAGGGCCCAGAAAATTTTTAAACATTGGAGGATCCTAGATTGTCTGAAAACAACATTCCCGCATCTAAATTGTAAATTATTTTGAAAATAAAAAGGCTATTTGTCATTCATACAGCATAAAACGAAAATCGTTACCGTGTCATCTTTTCAACAATGTTGTTTGGTTGCTTCTCTTTCTTGCTGAGTTTCTATTGTTATATATGAAGCCTATGAACTAAAGAAACAAGATTATCTCATATAATTTATAGATGTTAATAGGCCGTTTCGCTCAATATCAGAGCTCATCAGCATGCCTAGGATAACAAAAAATGTCATCCAGACATGGACAGCCAAATAAAAAAGAAGTAAAGAATTAAGATAACAAGATACAATGATGAGGAAAAAATAGAGAAAAATTTAGCTGTCATTGGCATATTTATATTTAAAAAATACAGGATAACTTGACAACTGCAACTATGTTCTACTATTTCTTGACAGTTTTCAATTAAATGATAATGAATATTGGAATGAAATGGTTTTATATAAATTAAAATGAATGCAGGATAAAATGACAATTGAGTAACCCCATAGTCCCTGCAACTATGTTCTACTATTTCTTGACAGTTGTCAATTAAATGAAAATGAACTATGGACTAAAAAAATAGCTGATCATTGACTAAAACATTGATGGGCTGGGATTTAGATAACATCTGACTAATGAAATTATTAAAAACAGTGGAAGTAAATTCATGTAAACCATTGTTTGTGGATTGATGTTGATTAAAAGATCTAGTTGCATCATTCCATTTTGTAAAAGGTTGTAAAAAAAGGTTTTGAATTTTACCACATTTGTCAGGGAACTTTGATCCAAAAAGAACACAGGGTAAACAAAAAGCCCCATCATAAGCTGGTGAGTAGCGAAGCCAAGGGTAATCTTTCAACCACTTTGAACGGAACTGACGTTTTAAAGTTTTAGGGTAGGTATAATCTGCAGAAGGGGAAAAAGTCTGATTTATTAGATCGAAAATTTGTTTGTCTGTCATCCCTTCTTTAACACGAAGTCTGTAATATGCAACATCAGTTACATCAAAATGTTGTGGAAGGGAATCAACTATTTTTGATGTTATGACTGATTTATTATTGTTTGGAAAAAAATTAGGTTCATGGCTAGTACTATTTTGTAAAAGATTACTAAAAACATTAGATACAGAAGAAGTAGAAGGATTTGAAATGTTGCTTGAAGGTGTATAATTAGTAACTTTTATTATTGCTTGGGGATCCTGACTTGATGTAGGCAATTGCTGAGGAAGAGATACCTTTGGTAAAATAAGCTTATTCTTGGTGACAGGTTTAAAATCAATTTTCTTTTGAAAGAATCCAGAAACATTGGTAGACATACATTTCTTCTTAAATAGAGGCTTATAAATTAATTCCTTAGAAGTAAATAAAAGTGGCACATAGTGATTATGTTTAAAAGTAAGATCTGAAATGAGATGACCTTCATAACAAAACAAAATATGGAAGCAAGTTTCATCAACCTTTGGCACACGTGGAAAAACCTTTTTATTGAATATTTCTTTGTATTTGAGAGGACCACAATCAGGATAATAACACATAATATTTCTGCGAATTATAGAAGACAATGACAAAACAAAGAAAAAACCAGACCACTAATTCATGTTTTTCAAACAAAAAGTAGCCTCAGCTTTGACAAGTTCAGCAGCCTTAAAATTAGTATCAACAGCAGCATGAGATACTGACATTGCTAAAATATTTGATGGACTTAAAGATGGATATTTGTCAACAAATAAATTGGGGTGAGAACTATAATACTCAGAATTGACAAAAAGTTCAATGCAAGCAAGTAGCCTTAACTGTTGCGTCAAACTATTATCACCTACCAGACATAAGGATATGGAGCTAAACAAGCAATTTCCAGATGATTCGGACCTAAACAGTGAAAAATAAATAAATATTTCTTAGAGAAATTAAAGAGAATTCACTCCTCAGAGCAAAGACACTAAGTTTTAACATTTTGAGAAGAATCAAAACCATTATTAATTCCACACACACACATGCCAGCTAGCTTGTGGCGCGCCGTAGATTAGTGGTTATGTGGCGCCGTAGATTAGTGGTTATGTGGCGCCGTAGATTGGTGGTTATAGCTCTCGTACTCTGTGCGGGAGACTGGGGTTCGATTCCTCTTGACGGCGATTCAACATGGGCGAGTGAATGTTACCATAGCCCCGGGTTAACCCAAGCCATGTGAAGAAAATTGGGAAGATGGCACACTGTGTGGGCCGTTGGATGTTGCCGGGAGTTGTCTAGTAGAGCGCGGGCTCTAATTGGGTCTGCGTAGCTCAAAATGAGCATTAAATACTCGACTCTCCATCTACGCCATGGCCCCTCCTGGAAATAATAGACAGGGTATATCCCTCGATATTTGTGAGGCTAGCCATGTAAAATATGCACATCTATCTATCTATCTATCTGCCGTAGATACGGTTGCTAGCTCTCCAAGAGTAATAATCAAAACAAAAACCACGAATACATGTAGCTAGCTAGCTAGCCATAAGTAGTTCATGGTGATGACATAGTGATGTACACTTAATTACTATGGTAACAAATGGTCAGCAAAAATCAGAAATGGAAATTACAGAAAATAAAATCTTACCTCAATGCAACACAATTCTTGGAAGAAACTGATGCAGGAAGATAATTCAAAGCATCTTCATTCACACCAATTTCTCCACAAGAAAGTACAGCATAAAGCTGTTCTGTGTTTAAAAACACATTTTTATTTGAATTTATCCATTTCTTAGAATAAATACTAAATATTTCAATCAATTTCTGCAAATCTTCGTCTTGAAATAATTTCAAAACATCTTCTCTCACTGAACTAAACGCCATGTTGAGCAATGATGTTGAGGAAGATATGAAGATGAAGACTAGCGTGAGCATTTTTGCTTTTGCAGGGTATTGATTTTTAGCCAATCACAACTTAAGAAAACTTCTGTAATGACCAATCAAATCCTGCCGGTGTTCTTCTCCTGCAAACCCGGCACTCTAGACCAATAAGAGTTAAGAATAACCTCATTGCTCCGGCAAAAACCTGCAGGGCGGGGTCCATATTTTTCTATCCGCCATCACGGCAGCAACAGCGGCGGCAATATTATTAATTTTTATATTGATGAGCGCTCAAATGAATACATTATTACACGCCCCAAATATTACTGGTTAGTACTAAATATTTGAAAATTAGATAAACTATACTTGTTATTTTTAAACCCCGTCCTTTGACCCAATTGACGGGGTTTGGATCCGCCCCTGCATTGACATTGTAATTAAAAAATGACACACGTTTGATGGTGATATTTATTAGTTGGAAAAATGAAAAAGCTGGTTAATAATAAGTTGTTTTATTTTTTATAGAAAAATTTTCTTCTTTTCATGTAAAGAAACCAATACTGGAGGTTTAATTTTGGTGTTTTAGTAAGTCTGGCTCTCACTGTAAGATAACGATGAGCTATCTCCCGAGCTCGTAGTGTGAAAGTTTATCAGCTCACTTTAGCTGATTGTTAGCTCACTGTTAACCTGCTCTATACCTTCTATCTCTTGCACCCGAAGGGTACAAGAGATAGAAGGAAAGAGAATAACGGGTATATTTTTAAAATTTCAAGAATTAAGTCTTGAATGATTGTTATGAAAATATACAGCCACACTTGACCAAATAAACAATATTCGCTCTGATATCTCAATTGTAGTCACAAGAAATATTAAAAATTCGCATATATCTAAAAACGATAGATTCATATCATTTTTCCGAACACGATAAATTCATAAAAATCTTGTTTTGTTTTGCCGTAATCCTTTTAAATGTTCCAATTGTAATTTCCAAATTTAACTTTTTCAACAAAAAGAAATTTTTGTTTTAATCAAGAAATATTAGTCCTAAGTCCACTCTCAACAATGACATACTAGCGGACTTTAGAATGGTCCCTCCCGTCAAAAATCTTGAACCTGGTTTGTTTAGGATTCATACATACTTCGACACGAAAGTCGAAGATGCCTAACTATTCGAAAATGGCAATTTTTTGGCCATATCTCGAGGTAATAAAAGGATTTGCCCGAGGAAAGTTTTGCATCCAATAGGCTGCAATATTTTCATTTTTACGGATAACCCATTTTGGTTTGAATGTTGTGAAATATTTAGTGTTATGTTAGTGAGTTTGAACACGGTTATGCTAGTGAGTGTGAACCGGTTTTTACATGTGATCTTTCTGTATATATTTTGGTGTCAGTCTTGTAATTGTTGAAAAAAGATAACAGGGTTTTTGAATTTTCAGAAGTGATGCTGTCAGGTCTGTAGATCTTTTAACCTTTTTCTCTTCTAACATTGTACATAAAAATATTTATTTTAAATATAAATAACAGGCCCGGTGGAGCAATTTTGAAAGTGGAGGGGCTAAATTATTCAGTGTATGTCGAAGGAGGCCCGAACATAAAATTTTTTAAATTTCGGCCCTCTAGATTGGCTAAAACATACTTCAAATTTCGAAATATTGTGCTGAAAGCCTTCACAAAATGCAGAAAATTATATATAGAAATATAGAAACGCCGTGTTTTCATGAGATATATTTTCAAATTTTGTTTTATTATTATTATAATTCCGAATATTTATACAGGATATAGCCACTTCAGTGTTTGAAACACTGTTATCAATGTGGGTCCTGTGTTCGGGATGCATACATTAAGTATACAGCGGCATTACCTACCCAATTTCCCTCACATGGCATGGGTTGACCCGTAGCTGTAGTAAAGAAACTTGCTAAACATGCCCGCGTTGTGGACAGAACCACGGACTTTGTGATTACGAAGCGAACTCCATGACCACAAGGCCACACGCTAAGCAAGCCTTATCGGACAAAACTTAGTCGGACAAAATTTTAGTCTGACGAAAATACTAGTCAGAAATAATTTTACTTTTTTTAACTTTTGTCCGACTAATTATTTTGTCCGACTAATATTTTGGTCCTTTTTTTAAATTTCAGTAATTTGCTTAATTTTGGTTTGGGAGACAAAAAAACAATACAATACTTTATTTACTTGGATGGCATAATTCTATTTTTCATTTTCAGCGTCATATTCCTGATCTATGTTGCTTCCCGCTTTACTTTCGCGTGTTTCTTCTATTACTGCTGTCTTCTTCTTTTTCTTTTAAATAATTTCACTGTCACTTTCATCGGAAGTTTCTGTAATTACCGGCGCTTTTCTCTTGTCACGCAGATCCCTTAAGACTTCACTAGCTTCTGAAGATTTACAGACTCCGGAATGCATATTTTGATTTCCTCATCAACACCTTCATCCTCATCCGATTCTGACTCATTGCTGCCATTTTTCACATCATATTAGAAAGAATATAGCTTTGATACAAATTTTTTCACTTTTAGATGCGTAACGTAGCGAGGACTTTTAAAAGTCAAAGTTAAGGGGACGATATCGTCTAAGATTTCAATGCATGCAATCCCAAGTTATCTTGTGCTGAACATCGATCAAACGCCGCTCACATACGTTTCTCCTGGGAAATACAGTTATAGCTTCAAAGGTTCAAAGCATGTCCCCACAAAAGGTATTGACGACAAACATCAAATAACTGCAACAATCACTGTAAGCTCAACAGGCGAATTTGTACTGATACAGTTGATCTACGGTGGTAAAACTAAACGCTTTTTACCCAGATATGAATTTCCAGTATCATTTTCTGTCGGATTTACTGCAAACCAGTGGTCAAACGCTGACTAATCCCTGGATTTTTTGACAAAAATTATTTTTCCTTACTCGGAGAAGAAGAAAGAGGAAAATGGATTGCCTAATGAGCAGCATTCACTTGTCATTATGGACACAATTAAAAGGTAAGTTGACAAACTCAAAGAATTCTGTTCTACAAGTAGGTATGAACTTGTGATAGTGCCTTATAACTTAACGAATAAGTTACAATCATTGGATTTAAGTGTTAACAAAGCAGCAAAAGCTTTTATCTAAAATCAATATAATGATTGGTTCTCGGATCATGTCGCGCGTCTGCTCAAAAATGGGATTGCTCCAGCAGACATAAAAATATCGTCCAAATTGTCCAACCTGAAGCCACTTCATGCCGCCTGGAATGTAAATCTGTTAACCACATGCAGCAAGAAGCCGAACTCATCGAAAAAGGATTTAGTGAAGCAGGAATAAGTGAGGCTATCAATAACGCGCAATCTGTTTACGAAAGCCTCGAGAATCCCTTCAGTGAGGAAATACCATCATGAACAAGACCGTTTAAGTAAGTAAAGTAAGTAAGTAAGTAAACATTTATTTACCTAAGAAATGACAATTTACATTACTAAAAGAATAAATTAGCAATTAGGAAGGAGACTTTCCCGATAGCCAAGGCTAAACAAAGGAGAAAGCCACCAAGAAAAATGTGAAATATTTTCATATGTCAGTAAATACTGTAAGTTTACAAAGATTAAAATGAAAAAGCATTTTTGATTATAATTAGTATAAATGAAAATTCAGTACCATATAGTCAAATAGAAAAAAGTAATGAGACAAAATAATGAAGAGGAAAGCTAGTTGATGTATTGACTCATGTAGAAACTTGTGGCTAGGGATTTGATTGTGCTTAATTTACAGTGTGTGAGGTTAGTATCAGGATAATTTCTTTGCAGATTGTTCCACTGTAATGTGGAGATTCTAGAGAATGAAAAAAAATCCAAACGTCGATGTGTTAACTGTTGGTTCAATAAGCAAACCAATTGTGTTACATCTAGTTTCATGAGAGTGTGAGATTCGATCAAATTTGAGTGAGGTAAGTGTGTCAGATGGGAGGTTAGAGTTTAGGAATTTGTGGATAAATTGAATGTTAAGGACTTTAACTAGGTCGAAGAATTTAAGAATTCCAAGTTCTGCAAATATAGGCAAAGATGGGGATCTTGGTTCACTGAAGGTGATCAGCCTAAGGGCAGCCTTTTGGAGGGTAAGTATTCTGTGGGCTACTGTGGTGTCTCGAGTGCCCCATACTTGGCAAGCATAGCTTAAGTGAGAACTAAAGATAGCATGGTAAATGTTTAGCAGGGATTTTAGGGGAACATAGTGACGAATTTTAGATAACATCCCATTGGCTCTTTGAAGTTTAGTAGCCACAGATGAGACATGATACTTCCAGGAAAGATGTTCATCAACATGAACACCCAGGTATTTCACACTTTTGCTAGGATAAGTGCGCTTACCGCATAGAATCAAAAAAGGCAAAAATTCAAGCCTACGAGATTGGGATCTAAATACAAGAAACTCTGTTTTGCTGGAGTTCAGTGATATTTTGTTGGCGTTAAGCCAACACACAAGGCGTTTAAGATCAGCATTTATCCCTCTACAAAGGGATTCTAGTGATTTTGAGAATTTCAGCAGATGAGTGTCGTCAGCAAAATGATAGGTCTCTGACGATTTGATACAATTATGCAGATCATTAATATACAACAAGAACAGCAGCGGACAAAGAACAGAGCCTTGAGGCACACCATGTAGAATGGCTTTAAGTTGAGATTTGAATTCACCGATTGAGACATACTGAAGACGACCAGTTAAATAAGACCTGAACCAATCATTTGCTTTTCCCCGAATACCATAGTGATTTAGCTTGGATAGAAGGATTTTGTGGTCAACAGTATCAAAAGCTTTTTGTAAGTCGACAAACACTCCACAGGCAAGCTCACCTTTGTCAAGGCAATGTCTAATGCGTTCAACTATAGTAAGCACAGCCTGTGATGTTGAATGCTGTTTTCTCAATCCAAACTGTTTGGGATATAGGATATCATGGTTGTTGAGAAAGCCTATGATTCTGTTGTACATAACCTTTTCATAGATTTTCTCAATGTTTGACAATAATGAGATTGGTCTGTAATTTGACACATCTATAGAAGAACCTTTGTTTTTGTAAACAGGCACCACTCTGGTTGTTTTTAAAGATCTAGGAAAGATACCAGATTCAAACGAAAGATTGATCAAAATTGATATAGGTTTGGAAATATCATTTTCCAACAATCTTAGAATTTTGATTGGAATACTGTTTGGTCCAGAAGATTTTCCTGGAGAGATGTTGCCAATAATCCCGATGATTTCTTCTTGGGTAACAGGTGATAAGAAAATTGAGTCTGGGTTCGGGTTTTTGAGGTAGTCAGAGTACTTCTTGGATGTAGGTGGAATTTTGTTCCTAATAGAATTTGCTATGGATGTAAAAAAGTCATTAAAACTATTGGCAATATCAATCTGGTTAGTCTCAAGTTTACCGTCAACCTGAATGGATGTAGGAATATTAGATTTCGACGGTTTCGTAGAAATAATGCTACGAACACCCTCCCAAATTTTGTGCATGTTATTTGAAAAAAGGTTAAAGTAATTGGTATAATGGTTTGTTTTACTTTGTCTGCATAAGCTGACAATCATGTTTCGGTAGCGTTTGAAAAGTTGTCGGAACTCTGATTTAGAATCTGGATCTTTGGCTTTAGTGAATTTCCGAAAATAAAAATCACGTTTAGACATGGATTTTATGATGGCAGAAGTAATCCATGGTTTTTGTTGGGTTTTGATTTGCCTTTTGGTGAGCCTGCCTGTGGGAACGTGTCTGTCAACAAGCTTTTGAATTTTAGAATTAAAAATGTCAAAACAGCTGTTTGGGTCAATTGGTCCAGGACTATTAAACTCAACACCCCAGTCAATATCCAGGTAATCTAAAATGAAATTATGTTCCTCAAATTTGGACCAGTTTTGGTATTGAATATTTTTTTCTGAGTTGTTAGTCAATTGGTCAGGTAATATAAAGAATTGAGGCAGGTGATCAGAGATCATGTGAATAAGGTTACCAGAGATTGATGGATGACCAGTGACAGAGAAAAAAATATTATCAATTAATGTCTTGGAAGTCGCTGCTATTCTTGTTGGTAATAAGATCTGGGGAAGTATAAGGTGGGATCCGAGTATATCAATGAAGGCAGAGAGTTCTGCATCTTCATTGAGTTTTAACAAATTTTTATTGAAATCCCCCAGTAGAAGGATTTGTTTCTTTTCAATGCTGACTTTATTGAGCAAGGGTTTTAAGAAATCACGATTAAAGGAATTTGTTGACATACAAGGATGTCGATAAATGCTACCGACAATTAAGTTGGTTGTGTTAGGCAGGATCATCTCTGCAAAACTTGATTCCAAGTATTTAGATTGGTACATAATGTCATCCAAGTCTGTACGAGGAATGAAATTATACTGGTCAGAAATATACAACAAGCTCCCTCCTGCTGAGGATTCAGTGGGGGTGGATAAGCACTGGTAACCTTCTATATGGTAATTGAAAGTTGGTGGTGAGCCTTTGATAAAGCGGGTTTCAGTAATACCAATAAAAGAGAACTCATGTCTCAAAAGGGCCAAAAGGGTGTTAAATTCATCAAAGTGTTTAGCCATTGAGGCAATGTTAAGATGAAAAGCTGAGAGCGACCTTGGATTTAGATTAAGATTGTTAAAGTCCTCACATTCATAGTATTTACAACTAGTTGTATGAAAATTGATACTGTCAGCATCGTTGCCCATGCTATGAACAATACTATTAAGATCAGAAAGAAGGGATCTCATATTTTCATTAATACGGGATGTAGAATTTGGGGTTGGTTTTGGTTTACAATTTGACAGATGTTCTGAATCAAAAAATGGTAATGTCCTGTCCAAACATTTTGGACAAGCCCAGTTACTAGAATTGTGAGATAAGGCATCAAATTCTGATACTGAAAGTCTAGAGCAGTTTTGAAAATGTATCCAGGAATTACAGATATCACAAAAAATTGATTTTTTACATGATTCATCAACTAGCTTTTTGCAGACATTACAACTAAGCATAAAAATTATATATAGGGGGGAAACAAAACTGGCAGCTTTAAAGGGAAAACAGGGTCTAAAAGTACAAAAAAGAAAGAGAAAGTGAAAACTTACCAGTTAGAACAGGTTTTGGGCTTCAAACGATTTCACAAATAAAACAAACGCTATATACTGACTGCACAGCAAGCTTGCGCCATATTGGAGTTAAAATTACCTGAGCGTATATCACCGATAAGATTAAACAAACAAAGAACTTTAGGCGGGAAAATCGTGTGTAGCAGAAAGAAGAGAAAAGTGAGATAAAGACAACAATCTAACTCTCTGTGTTTCCGTAGTTGAGCAATTCATTTTGGTAGAACCCAGGAAACCATTCAACTATTTGATCCACATGTGTAATTTTTTTGTGTTTTTCATCGGTTTTATCAAATTTTATAAAAAAAGCTTCATTTTGATATTTGTAACTGTAGATGAGTTTGTTTCTTTTCAGTTGTCTGCATTCAAATCCCAGTCTTTGATAAAATCGATTTAAATTTTCGGAAATGTAGATTTTGCTGTTTGGTGGCAGCTTAATTTCCTCGAAATTTATATTTTCAGTTTTTTTTTTGTTTTCTAAGAGTTTTTGACAATTTTTGCGATTGACGAAGCGTACAATGGTTTTTTTTGTTTGATTTTTCTTCGCAGGAAGCCTATGACAAGACTCGATATCGGATTTCGTAACGTTGACCTCCATTTTGTTAAAAATCTCTATCATTTTATCTTCCAGTTGATCATCATCTATATCATTTGTTACACCTGAAATCTCAATATTGCTACGTCTGCCGTATTGGTTTGTTGCCTCTGTAGTCAGTTGGAGATCTCTTAACTCTTTGTTTTGTTCATATACAGTATTTTCTAAAGCTTCGATTTTTTTTTGCATTTTCTTGTTTTGTTCGATCAAATTGCTTATAATTTTATTTTTCATTTCGTTCAAATCACAATCAATTTTTTCACTTTTTAAAGTTAGGTTATCAATTCGTGATTCAATATGATCAAAACCTTCTTTTAATTGTTTTTCAAGTCGAGCTATAGTCAGTCTCTCAGTCATGTTATTTGTCTCGGCGCGTTTCTATGCTATTTCTTCAGAGCACGTCCGTCCTCATCGGAAGTCAGAAAATTGCTAGATGATATAAAATAGCAAGATGTGATGTGCGAGATGATCTTGTCGTATGTTGTCAATACCAATAAAGTTTATAGAATGAGGTAGGTATCCTGATTCCAGTACTGTATATTATGCTCATTTTAAGCTATGCAAGACAACTCTGTGCAACTTACAACAGCCCACACAGTTTGACATCAGTTTATCAGTTTATCAGTTTATATTTTTTTATTAAGACTTACTTTAGCCACTTTTTTAAAAAAGTCGTTTGTTTATCCAAAAATATTTGTATTCGAAGGTGAGAAAGAAGAAAAACACTTTTACAAAATCATTAACATGTAAAATTCCGTACTGAGGAATAATTTAAAAAAACTTGATTTGGACAAAATATTTAGTCGGACATAATAATTAGTCGGACAAAATTTTAGTTGGACAAAAATATTAGTCAGACATAATTTTAGTCACTTCCAAAAAATTTAGTCACTTTTGTCCGACTAAGTTTGTTCGATAAGGTAGTAACATCAAAGCAAAATAAAGATAATGTATAGAAAGGCTATAGTATATGACAACTACCAGTCCTCCTCTGTAAATATTCCGAATACTCGCTTTCTGTTGTCGTCCGATGGAACAATGTGCGACATGGTTTGCACAATTTTCTATTTTTTTTTAACCTTCACGGCAACGTTTTCCACAAATTAAAATAGCTGAGCCGTTTCCAGTGTTCTTATTTATACCGAGGTTGTGATAAAGCTTTTTAAAACAATGTATTACGCCAATACACATGTGCAAAATGGTTTACTGTCACTAAGCGCTCACCCTGGTGTTAACAACCGGCTGTTTCTACTTAAACGTTGAAATAAAAGTTTTTTGAAAGAGGTTGTTTTGCATAAATTGATCGAAATTATAATCACAAGCTGTCAACGTTCCTTTCGTTATTTGCTTCTGGCACCATACTACGTCCTTCAAAATCGTTAAAAATGTACGATTTTAATTTGAAAATCGAAAACATTATTAGTTTGTTCAATGTTTTCGAAACGACGTCAATGTTCCCGTCAGAAAAAAAAACAAAAAAAAAAACGAAACCAACTTTTTCATTTTGATTTGGTTCCGTTAATTTCGAAAAACAATTGATAAAGATTCAGTTGTTTCGTTTTGTTTCACTAATTAAAAGATTCTTTTGTTTCTATTTAAAATTTTTAGTTAAAAGATTAGTATCAATGATCCATTTTGACTTCACCAAATTTTAGATATAAATTGCATTTCCACGCCGCAAATCTTTCATACGAGTACATTAACTACATACAAAATGGCAAGGTTGTTTTCAGATAGCCACCCGCATTGTGCCATTAACCTATATATATATGTTAGCCTTTACCAAAATACGTTTTAAGCTGCACACATTGGAAGCAACGGCCAAATAAATTTTGATAACCTAAGCAATAACCCGTCCATACACATAAAAATTGAAATAACAGATTTTTTTAAAATTTTTATTGTACCAATACGGTCCATCATCAATTTTTTTGAAGCTAGCTAAACTTCTGAAACAATCTGTTTACAAATTTATAAAAAAATAGAGACAAAACGACAAAAACAAATTGTTTTTGACAAGAGTTAGTTTTTGCCAACGCCTGTTGTTGTCATACATTTTGGGCTCGGAGATATGGCTTTATAAAATCCAACGAGTCCACATATCAGAGTCGCTCGTCATCTGTTACTCCAAATCTTGAGGTGAAGATGAAATGTCTTGGGCAAGGACTTATATCTTTGTTCTTCGACTTGAATAAAAATCTGCTTATACTGTAGTGACTGTCAAAGATATGGTAGGATTATATATAAACCTAACATAAATCTTATCCTCGAAAGCCACAACCACTACAGTAGCCTCAGAAAAGCTCTTTAACACAAGGAAATTTTTGCACATTTGTTATCACTTGTTGTACGTTGAAGGCTGGGGTTGGAAATTCCTCTACTGGTGGACTAAAGGATACACATTCCATATTCGTGGTGTGAGTTTCGGGCACATCGGAGCAATTAGTGCGAGGTGTTTTAAAAATTCGCGGCGTTGCGTTTAGTCTTTCCTGCCTCCGCACTTACTTCAGTGTCTGTCCAGTTTCTTCTGCAAATTATCTGAAAAAAAACAGGAAGCAAAAATAATATACATGATATTTTTGCACACTTTTAGATTTTTACTTCAATCTGCAAAAAAAATAATAACTGATGTCGTAAGCACAAATGGACAAAATTACCGTGTTGAGAGTTCTTTTCTTAGATTGGATTATCTGAAGACAAAATTACTTGCGGGTACTTGTCTGGGTACAAGTTAAAAATATTAAAAAAATTATTTGAATTCACGTGGGTTCTTTATTTTGCATTTTTGTGTGTTTAATAGGAAATAGATTCGAAATAAATTGCCTTTTAGAAATTCTCACCTGAATTACAAGTTTTTAACGCTTTATCTTCGATGCTTCACGTACAAATAAGAGGTATAACTGTTCTATTTCATCTTTTTTTCCGAAATAAAATGTTTTACTTAGTTTATTTCAGTGGAAACAAAATATTTTTTCTGTATTCGTGTCACTGTGCTTCATTGTGTGTTGTTCCAAACTGTTTAAATGAAATATTTACCCGAAATTTTCACTCTGGTTAATTCACACAAAAAAAAGAAAAAACATTAAAAACCTGCTTGAAGGTATACGTTTTTTTTTGTAATAATTGTGTTTTTTTTTTCGATTCAACATTATTATTCTAACTTTTGGGCAAAAATTGCAGAATGATTTAAAATAATCTTAAGTTTAACTTAACTGAGTGAGTTTCAATATTCCCTATACTTTCATGACTTAAGCCTCAATTGTTTAAAAAAAGAAAGAAAAAAAACGTTGCTATAACGTTAAAAAAACGTAACTACATCGTTTCTAAAGAGTTTACATATAGCGTTTTATTACCCGGGTAAAAGGGCGGCATCAATATTTCTGAAGATCGCGCAATGTGATTGGTTAGAACTTACGTCATAGCGGGCAATATTCCACGGTATTGCCACGGTATACCATAGCAGCCGTGTTTAAAGTTTAAATATGGTAGCATTGGATGTAAATAAACGCGGGAGAAAAGTAAACAAAACGCGAAAAAATAAGTGAAACGTACTTTTATGTTTTCAAGAATTCTATGTTGCAACTACAATAAAATCTGTGATGTTTACACGATATTCGATTTTAAAAAAACATATTTTTAGTTCGAATGTACGTTCCATATGGGAATAGTTTCTATAAAGACATGGTTTCTACGTCCTGGTTATAATTTTTTTTTTGTCGTAGAATGTAGTGCCCGTATAATAATGCATAAAATAACTGTTTATTTCGGGCAATACCTTCGAGTATTGACCTCTGTCACGTATTGCCCTCACAAGCTCGGGCAATACTTTGACGTCGGTCAATATTCTCCGGTTAATATAAACATTTTAGTAACGTTTGCGTTGAATGACAATGTCGAACTGAGCGCAAAGTTATTAACGTTATTTCAACGTTAAAATTGCGTTAGCATTTTATCGTTTAAAACGGTTTAATATTAGCGTTATAAGAACGTTATAAGAACGTTTGCGTTGAAGGGCAACGGCCAGATAAACTCCAAAACGTTTTAACAACGATGAAATAACGTTCAGGTAAGAGGCTCATTTGTCTCATCTACGGTTTCATTTCTACCTTTGGTGCTTGAATTTTGGTTGGGAAAATTGTATGAAAATTTTATATTCATATTTTGCATTAAAAAATTCTGAAGAAACGTGTGCTTGAAGTTTTAAGCGTCAAAACAAAAATATTTCAAATACATTCGATGAAAGTGTTCGATTTTAAGTTCTGAACATGTAGAACTAAACAAAAAAAAGTGCTACCAAATATATAATAAATAGAAATGGAAACGTTTTCTTTTTAGCTGTTTTTCTGTTTTAAAAGAACATATTATGTTCCTAAAGCAGTTGCATTGTATTCTTTACAGCTGCATGACCTGGCAATCTACTTTAGGTTTACGTTTTGAAAGATTTCATTATGAATATGGTTTTACGAAACGTCACATAAGAAACAAACGAAAATACAAGAAACTTACATTCATACACGAATGTTCGTCGTGCCAGCTAAAAAGCAAGAATGAGTCGTGGAGTCATCCCAAGGCCCACTTGTTTGGACACTTTTGTCAACTGCTTTCTGAATGTTGACAATGTTTAACATTCAACTGTAACTGTATGTACCGGTGAGTTCTCAAACTCACATAATGTCGAATGATGCAAAAAATAGTTGTGCAAGAGTTCATACATTGGCAGCATGAATGTTCGCTGCAACGTATCGTTGTGAGAAGTGTCAAAGCTATTAAAATTTGATTTCATGTCCGGAATATTGATGATATAGATGCACCAGCCACCACTGTAAAAATTACCAACTAACAACGATCTATTTTAGCGGTAACAAAGAGAAAAATTGGATATTCGAAAATCGAGTTAAACATTCTATTTTTTGTGCCCGTTCTTTCTTTATTATCATGTAAGGGAGGACAATATGCCATATTTTGTATGGTTTTTTGTATTGAGATGAACTTTAATGAGAAAGATTGAGATGTGACCGAAATCAGTGATTTTTTTTGTCATTCTATGTAACATTTTAGGTTGAGAGATAAAATCATTGACTTTTTGTTGATTTTGGGTTTGGGAGAAATGCTTTTCTTTAATATGTCGGATTATAATATTGCGGTAGAGGGCAGCATGCAATATACAAAGATTATTGAAGTTTTTGTATATCTTTTCTATGTCACTAACTGGAAATCTTTTTACATTTTGCGTAAAACTTTGAGAGGGTTACATGATGCAATAGACTAAACGACAAATATAACTGTCCGAATCTAAAGAGATTTACTTAAAATCTCCAAAAATATCACGATAAAAGTTGTATACAAACCTACCGAAGATGTACAGTCGATTCCTTTAAAGACTTGTTGTTGTCGCTTGCATCACTAAAACATTGAAAATGTGTATTAGGGGATCAAAAAATAAAGTTAATGAAGTGTTCTTAGACAAGCTTTGAACTTATATTTTACAAAAATAAATTTAAACTAAAGAATATAAGGTTTATATTCAGTGCAGTGATTTTTGTTTTATGTTATTTCAAAATCGAATAAAAAAGCCAGATATCTCTAGGTTACACCCCCGTCCAATTTTCAAGCGCAACACGTCGAACAAAAATCTCGTTCAAAATTGATCTAAAAGACATCTTGTAATAAACATCTTTTTAAATACCTTTTTTAATTCCGTCTTTTATAAGGCCAAGAAAAGACGTCTTTAAGACGTCGTAACTAAACGCGATATGACTAGACGTCTAAAAAAAGTTTGAAAGACGGCTAACAGCAACGTGTCTTTCAAAGACGTAAAATAGACTTCATTTAAACGTCTTATAGAAGTCTTGTGTCGGCTGGGTAAATAGCTGATTTTGGTATGTGTGTACGTTTTTGACATGGACAAAGCAAGTATATAGTTTTCGTAGATTTAGCTTTCCACTGAAACGGTCGTTGAACACCTTCGACTTCTTTTGACATTTCAAGTTTTTATTATTCTTATAATAATACTCATGTCATTTTTAGACGTTTTATTTTGGATAGAATGTTGGATCAATTTGCGCCTAGATTCGTTTATTCCCAGTTTAAGGTAATAAAGGAAACCAGTATGAATCGCCATAATAATTAAGGAAGCTTTGTTATTTCAATTCAGCAGGAAGGAGCTAGTGGTATTAATACGACAGGTAAGGCAAACACTTTTTCGTGACAGAATGGAAATTGAATATTCTGAGAAATAACAAAAGCAACAGATGTGTCAAATTTGTTTACAACTGTGAACTACAATCAAAAATATTTGCTGAAATCTCGAGCGTGCACCATAAATGCGACTACAAAAAAAGAAAAACGATGTGTATTGTTACTAAGAAATAATGGGGAAGTGTAAAATATTGTCTCGTTAAACATATGATAGAAATATTGCGACATTCATTCTATGATGGCTAATTTAAATAAACATCAATGCACTGATTAAAGTCTTCCAAGACACATTACAATGACCAAATTATACCAATCAAGTTTAATACGCTTTTTCAAAGAATTTTTCTTCTACATAAGGCATGAGTATGCATTATTGTTTAGGCATTAACCAAAATTGAATCACAATTGTTGAGTTTAAGGATTTTTATGAGGTATTTGATAAGCAATCACATGAAATTGTCAAATTCTTTCATCAAAAATATGTATTTTAATTGCACCTAAAAACAAAAAAATATAATTAACGTCCTGAGCTAAAAGCGCATATGCATTCCCTCCCCCATCCCAATGCTGGCCCTAAAAGCTTTTAAATTGATTTCAATATTACTAAAAACTGCCTTTTTGTCTATTGTAGAAGTTCTGTTTTGATTTTGACCCATAGTTGGATTTAAAAACACAGGCTTCATCCTATTATTGCCCTGTCTAACTAAAGAAGTCACCCAGAACTTTTATTTTGCAGAATAAATTTTCAATTAAAAGCTAAAAGTTTTACAATAGATTTCAAGTGAAATTGAACGCACTGTAAAAGTATCACATGTTCACTAGACTGTTTCGCACAGAATATTTCCCTTTGCATATGTCAATAAAACTTTTGACCTTCACCCGGGTTTGCGATATGCAGTCAGGGGTGTAGCTACTTCATTACATTTAGCAATAGAAACACTCAGCTAACTACTGAAAATGTCGTTGCATCCAACTGTCTATGTGATTACTTCAACATTTTAGCTAGATAGCTTACAACGTTGTTGTTGTTGTTCTTTTGACCCTCTACATCACGCAATTTCTGCACTTTGTGATATTTCCCTACAGACTTGCTTTTGCAAAAGTTAATCGTTTCTATAGTACAATTACTTACTCAGAATAGCCTCCTCATTTCTTATTGGTAGTGCTATACATAAGCGTCCCGAGAAGAGGATGCTTTCATTCAAACTAAGCATGCCATACAAGCACAGTAACTCCACAGCTAGGCAACAGCAAAAGAAGGCAGTCCTATTATTCATGCTGAACGCTAAGCAGAGCTGAACGATTTACTTTCACATAGCATGACTTGATCGGGGATTGAACTCACGACTCTATATAGCCGTCGACTCCATATGAGTTCTTGTATATCTGATAATTAAATTTCATTTCGCATTTCACCAAATACGGCTTCACAAAAAAATAGGGTATTTTGAATAAAACAGGTAGCCACAGTTCGACTCTCCGGATATATTAAAAGATAATAGGAAAGTACTTACGATATTGTTATTGGATGATATGTGGTACCACATCAAAAAAAACTATTTTTTTACGTTACCAAGCGAATCATGTTTTAATACCGGAAGTTAATTGTGATCAAGAAAGCTATCGGACATTAATTTCTTTCATCCAAACTTTCTTTCCAACTCGCAAGCGTATCTATCTATCTATCAGCAACTATCCGATATAAACCATATTGTTTTAATACAAAATTGTGTGATATATTTCTTATAGTTTTAATCTCCTTCCTCCCCCCTCCCTCCCTCTCTAAATTCGGATTGATGTTTAGCGTACACATTTTGACTTGTAAAGCACGCCAAACGAAATCGATATTGATATCAGATGGCGTTTCTGGTAAGATGTGGTGGTAGAGATATTTACTAAGAACTGTTGAACTTCTAGAAATATTGGAATTTTTATTTGCATGATTTTTATTATGATGATCCTTCATGTTGCTGAGGTGGTATTACACATTACACCTAAATTATACCAATAAGTGGTCTTAAACGGAAGTTAAAGGAAGTAAGAGTCCGGGCAAATCCAAAGATTGTAAAATCCTAAATACACGTCATTTTATAAACCGCACATGGTTACACAAGCCATTTAAAACAATTAAAAATCTTGTTCTCCTCCTTTGATACTCACTTCCCTGTTGCTCATTTTTACAATAATAGCCTCTTGGGCTGAAAGGAAATTCTATATCTTTATGGAAGATAAAAAAATACGTACTTCTAAGAGTTGAATAATATAGAAAACTTAAGATTCAATATTTTCTAGGTATTACTCGTTTCCTCTAAAAAAGGAGTGTAGCGAGCAGTTTGGAAATGGCTGTGTACTTCCTGCGCTGTCTTCTATTTCGCAATGTTTTAATCAATAGTAATCATCTAACAATAGAATGAAATAAAATTTTCCCTATAAAAGGGCCGACTTTTTCTGCAGAAGATAGAGAGCTAACAAGAAGAAGAAAGACAGCAATAAAGAACAGCGAAAAAAGGTTGTCTTCAAAATGAAGTTGGTTGTTTTGCTTGTAACTTGTTTGGTTTTGTGCAGTAAGTTGATTTATAGTTTAAAATGTCCACAAGTAAGTTCCTATGGAACAAAAATAAAAAATATACTTGTTTTATTTTTTGACTCTTTAATAAGCAGATGAAAACAATTCTTTAGGTGCATATGAACAAGAAGAAGAAGATGACTTTAATGTCGACTTTTCGGATCCAGAATCGGTATCCAATGCACTCCAAGACGATCGATTCCAAGCAGAATTGACGGAAGACGAAAAAAGAATATTTAATGAAATGAGTAAAGGTTAGAATTCAATGTTTTAACTCTTTTTACTCTCAGACCTAAGTTATATAAGTTGCCAAGATTAAAAAAGAAATCTCAAGCCCCGATAACATAACGTTTCCACTTCTGATAATTTCTTAACTGTATCATACTTTGCTGCTGCACTCTTATGCAAAAACCTTTTTCATAGATGAGCTAGCCGAGTTGTTAACCCACGATGAAGACGAGGATGATTTTGAGATGTTGTCTGAAGATAAAGAAATGAAAGACCCTGGGTGGGGACGCCGACGTCGACGACGATCGTCCCGCCGACGCCGACGATGGTTAAGAAAAACTGCGAAGAAAGTAGGGAAATTTATTAAAAAGCATGGCAAGGTTATCAAAGGTGCTGTCAAAAAATTGCGAAAAAAGATTCATACATGCTGCAAGACACATAAATGTTTCGGTAAATGGTACTGCCTTGCTGGACACCGAAGAGGATAACTCCAATAAATCGCTTAATCACTGCTCCTGGATCACTGAAAGGTCAAAAATGAACGCATTTTTAAAAATATCTGTATCTGTAGCTTAGTATTACGTACTGGATGGGGAATAAATTTTCATTGTGGATTTGTTACCTCTCAACTTTTCTCCGACATTTCTCGAAACATTGAATGCGCACTTCGTTAGAAGACTTTCATTAATTTGATTTCACCGGAGTTATAGAAATAGCTTGATAGAAGCGGCGTAGATTTGGTTATACAGCACTTTTATTAGCTCGAACTGTTTTCTACGGTCCCTTGGACACTTCTTAATACTCCCTTATAAAAACTACTCGTTAACTCGAACCCCGGATACATGGAACATTCTTTTTCTCGAACCATTTTTGCCCCCCTTGAGTTAATTTCTTCGGATAACTTGCACTTTTTATTGTCTAAGCAGAAAATAAATGTTCGAAAAATAAGTATTGATATGTAATGTAGCCAGAAATTTCAAAAAACTTGTTCTTAAATGGCTCTCTTTGCAAAGGAGCCAAAATGTTCCTATTAATGGCAATTTGTTGAACATTTTGATCTTACAAATTTTAAAGCGTCACCTGGATGGCTGATGAAGTGGAGAAAAGGTTAGAAAATAAATACATTCTTGCACGTAACAAAAGTTGCTTCCTTACAAGTTACAGTTCTCTTTTAAATGATAAGTTTTGTTTTTCCAAAATGTCGACCACACACTTTTGTCCTGACAATTGGATAATGCGCCATCTGCAAGATTTACTGCTTTTGCAGCAATAGTGATGACGAAAAACCGTTTTAGCAAACTTTTCGTTTTTTCTTAACGGCAAATAGCCAATCACTTTCCCATTCTTTTTAACAGCGACAGCATATTTGTCCACAGAGCTGTTAGGCTCAATTTTCACGTTTTTATTAAAGTACTGGTGTCCAAACACTTTTATAGATATGTAACCCTTTAACGTAAAAACATTGTCAGTCAAAGCCACAAGTACTTATAGGATAATTTCACTCTTTGATATCTTTTCCCAAAAATTTCATATTGAACCAGTTTATTCAATAGTGTGCTTAGAAAAAACTAAAAACGTCAACTCAGTAGACCAGTGGCGTGGTATCAAACGATTGCTAAGTTAAATACAAAGTGAATCAAAGGTAAGTACGCAAGTTACTTCAGAGTACGGTATCCCTATATAGTTGGTCAAAATACAAGGATAAAAATTTTGAAGCCGTAAATAAAAAAAATACTGAAAACGCCAGCGATTAAGGAAGGGTTCTGACGCAAACTTAGATCTAGCTATTTTAAAATGGCGCCTGATTGTTTGGAGCAAAGATGTAGCTGTTTCCGAACTAGTTCTTAAAACTAAAGCTATGGATCGTTGGAAATATCCAAGCTTCTGATGGCTGGTTAAACTGCTGGAAGAAACGATATAACGTGCCATTTAAAACGGTTTTTGATGAAGAACAAACCGCACTACCAACAATCTTGTCGAGCTCACCCAAATGTATAACACCGACGAATTTGACTTGTTTTATCGTGTTCATCCAACAAAGTTCCTACATTTGAAGAATGAAAAGCGTGTTGGTGGTAGACACAGCAAGCTATGTCTGACAGGTTTTGCAGCGGCTAATGCAGTTGGGGAGAAGTTACTCATGTTTGTGATTAGTAGGTATGAACACCTTGGATGTTCCAAACATATAAAGCAATCATCGCCAAAGGGAAAGTTAGATGGACATAGTATTATTTGAGGAATGGATTCGTGAAGATAATAGATTTTTTACAAATGCTGATAAAGTTATTTGTTATTTGGCCAGCCAACCCATCCATTGATAACCTGGTATCTGTTGAGTTAATGTTTCTGCAGCCTAACATCGCCTCAATGCTTCAGTGAACGGACCAGAGAGTAATTCAATCACAAAAAGCCCACTATAAGACAAAAGGCGATAGAACAAAAGAAAACAATTCTCCCGGAATTTTCTGTTGCTTAGCAAAATGGTAAAACTGACATTGTTGTCAATTGTTTTGCAAAAGCTGGAATTTCAAAAGATAAGCAATCTGAAGCCTTGCTAGATGCGGACGATCCCTCTAAACATCTCCAAGAAGAGTTGGATAAGCTTGCCATTCACGCCGCTGGCTTATTCCCAGAAGGAATCACGTTAAATGATATTGTCTCTGATGATGATTATGTCATCGACACTGAGCTAGTAATGACTGATGACGTTAAACCGTAGAAAATTGATAACTAGATTGTAACATTTGTAATTTAGCGTCTGGAGAAAAAATCTGTTTTTTCTGGTTTAACTGTATCAGTCTTTTTTTCTTGCATAATCTTCTTAAGGTTGTGTGTATATACATATATGAAGTCGAAAAACACATGTATTTATTACAACGTTTCAATGATTTCTTCGTCACACAAGGTTACAGTTGATTACTTTAAATATTTACATGGGCGTAAACAATACAATTAAGTATATCATTTTCTTAAAAAACTTTTTTTTACACAATAAAATTTTTTTAATGCAATAAGAAACTTTGCTAAGTTAGCAGAAGAAATTACTCACGATAGCAACCTAACTTAATAGACCGAAGATATGTCAAAATAAATTAATCAATAAATAAACGACTTCAAAAGTACCTCTCTGATGCAATGCGTAACTATGATCTACGCATTGTTAGGTAGGTTTTATTTATTGCCTAACTAGTCGATAAGGCCCGTGGAATAAGCCACTCAGGCAGAAAAATTTATTGTTTAAGGTGTTTTACTGACGTTACGGTTGCACATACAAAAAGTTCTTTTCGAAATTTATTTACAAATGACTTTCAATGTGTGGATTTTAAACTGCTGATCAAGAAAATATATATGACCATGTGCTTTTAATGAACTGTTTATAAGATATAAGGGTTTAAAAATTTTGCTGACGTAAGCAGTGGCCCGTCAAAGCCCCAAAATTTTTTTGTTAACAGACTAGTTAAATGGCCCTTGGAAAAACCCTCTTTATTCTAGGAAGCATGCAATTAAGGACCTAAAATTTTGGTGACGTCACCAATGACCTGCCCTTATACTAAAAATGTTTTTAAATTATTTGTTTACCTGTTGCCACCATTGTGTACTGAGTAGAGATGACCTCACCAACCTTACAGTTGCTGAGTATCGACTTGACATTTTTGTTATAAGCTATACCAGTTATTACCAATATAGCAACACAAATATTAGGGATGCCTTTTAGCTAATTTATTGGAATTTTTTTTATGGAACCTAAAAGAAAAAGAAGTGAAAACATTTGTAACAATAGTGAAAATAATTTAATAAGTTTGGTAAAAGAATCAATTAAATAATAATTCTTGATGTGTTTTTTAACAAAGGTAAATTGAAACGGTGTTGAAACAGTTACCTCTTCAGCCTGCTGCTTGATACTTTGCAATACTAATGAATCTGATATGAATTAATATACCATATCGTACCCTGACTTTCAGTTCGTGAGTTATTTCAACTAAAATGAAATAAGCCACTTAACAAAGCGCTCCACGTAAAGCAAGCCATGAGACTTTGCGTTTCGCCCTAAAAAAAAGAAGTTGTTGAACCACCTTGGAAAACTAACAATTTTTTTTCAACTTTCTCAAAATTTTAGTACAGTACTGCGACATATAATTACAACATTACATACATTATGATAAGTAAAAAATAAGTAAAAAATGTATCTAAAGTTGAGACAAAAACATGGCATTAAAGTACCCCGTGATAGAGTTATGACCTAATGTACGACGACGCCTGAAGTAGAAAAGAAAAGAAAAAAATCTTTGTGTCAAGAGGACCTAAATTTTTTTTCGGCAAAAAATGTATTGGCGGAAAAACTTTCGGACAAGATTTATAAAGTCAAAAAATGTGTGGGTAAGTTTTTTAAATGAATTTTAACCAAATTTCAAACGTAATGATACAGGAAATGACACAAAAAGAAGGCTAGAAGCATTTATAGTTAATCAAGATCTAAAAAAGGGTCTTCAGGACTTTACAGATAGAGCCTCAGCCAAATGGAAAAATAACGAAAATAATAAGTTTAAAAACTACAGTTTTCATTGTTTATATAATTTGTTTATGCACTGGTCCTTTAAAAAAATTTAGAAAAACCAAAATTTTCTGACAAAACTTTCGGCAGACACAAATTTCGGACGGAAAAATATTTGGACAAAATAAAATCCGAAAATTTTCAGTCCGAAAATTTTCGTTCCTATTGTAATTTTTTTTTTTTCAATGGATGGTCACGACAAGCTTGTGGGTTATCAGGACAGTAAATTTCCACTAGCTATTTATGGCTGTATAGGTAAAAATATTATTTTTAAGAGTATAGACCTCAAATTCAAATTCATGAGATAGCTGGAAGGTGGTATCTTGAGTAGCTATATTCTAAGAGCATTCCAAGTAAGATTAAACAAGGGCACAGCGACATCTATTATCAGTATTACGCAGTGTTTCTAAACACAAACCCATATGGATCAAGACAGATGATGCTACAGACTCTGTTATATATATAGGGACCCTCTACTTTAAATTAAGGAAGAAACTTTATCCAAAATACATATATTTCAGTAATCGAAGAACAAAAAGTAACAGTTTATAATATCAACGCATAAACAACAATAAAAATCTGAACAAATAAATACACACTTGAAATTTAAAATGGCGGCGGAGGGGATGAACGATTGAAATATGCTCCCTTTGATTACGTCGTGACTGAATTTAAAGCAGATATTAAGGGCTAGCTATATATATATATCTATATCTACCAAAAACATAATTCGACTTTCTCTTTTAACAACAATTACTGTTAGTATTTGACCATTCTTTAGATAGCTAACTTTTAGTGTTACACACATGTGGCCCACTAGCCAAGCCGAAGTGAAGGGAGGTGGTTTCTAGCTAGCTAACATTACTTTGCTACTAGCTAAGTAAAAGTTACTGCATGCTATGCAAATATTTATTCATATTGTAGGAAATCGTTTTTTAGTAAGTCAGGTGAAACTTACAGCTTCGTCTAGAAAGTATATAGCTAGCTAAATAGATGACTTGCTGTAAACTTTGTTTACGTTTTTTTCGGAAGGAAAATGGTTTTTTAAGCAATCAGATCTTTTAAAAAGAATTATTAGCCAATTGAATTACTTTATTTTGCCTGCTTAAAAAACAAAAAACAAAAATTTTATCAAGATACCAAGTCACCTTTTTAGAGTTCTTCTCCCATTAAAAATATAAATTGGTGTTTCCTCCTGACGTTCAACGATAGGCTATCCTATTTTCGTGGAATAAGACGCGGTGAAAAAACTTGTATTCAAAAATGCTGAGATTTAACCATATTGTAACAACTTTAAGAGCATAAGCTTTTGCAAGTTTCAAATACTGTGAGTCTTATTATTTTGGAAATTTTGAAGCATTCTCGCAAAAGTTATATATTTTATGTAAGAACAAAAAATTGTGGCTGTATAATAATTTGTTTGAAAATAAAATTAGTAGAAAATGTTCAGCAAAATGTAAAGCATATATTATATTTTTTTCAAAAAGCCGGATTTAATTCACTTTTAGAATGAGTGTGCAACAATTATATAAATCTTAATGAAATAAAATTGAAGAGAACAAAACTTTAATAAAAAGGTAAAAAAATGACGAAATCAGAAAATCTGAGCAAACACTTAAATTGTGGCAAGGCCGCTATTATTTTTGGATTATGATTTTAAGATATATATAGTCATTTTTATTTATGGATTCGTTAAAAATATATAAAAGTTTGTGTCCTCAATATTTTCTTTATTTTCCTTTTTTACATTGTATATTGCATTACTTTTTATATTCTTCGGAGTCTTGCAGTAGTAGAAGCCACTCTGGTTAAACTTATGATTAAAAATATAAGCTCATGATTGAAAACGGCAATATACTGGATAAACAGTTAGCTAACTAGGGTGCTAAATTTGTACGTATAGTGAGACTTTCACATATAGCTAGCTATATAGCTATAGCTAAAACTAGCACCTAAGCTACAAAACAGAGACTGACTACGCAACAAAGTTTCAGATTTACATGTAGCTTGAACATTAAAAAGTTTTTTAAAAATTTAAATAAGTGCTTTGTACTTAGAAACATCAAATTAAAATTCTTTTCAGGATCTTCCACTGTACTGTCAAATCCGCTTTCTCAAGTTGTGCTTAATCACGAACCCGATTGGGTCCCCACAAACGATAAGTCAAATTAAAAACGGCTAGTTTACAAGTACAACAACAGGTAATCGAGTCACAAAAATATGCCACATTTAGTGGCATATTTTCATCACGTGACCAGACAGGTCCAGAGCTACTTTCGAGGTTTTAATCTCCAAGAGCTCTGGGGACGAGAATGACTGTTTCCATCATTGTTGACATATTTGGAAATTTCGCCTTCGATAAAATTCTTTACCATTAGAAAGGAATATTTCCGACTGTTCTAATAGTTTTCCTAATTTTGCTATGCGATATGAAAAGTTCTACAAAATTCTTTTCTAGCATCACCAGTTAATTTCAACTTGAACTGTTCAGCAAAGTTTAGTGTAACATATACATTTTTACTGAATTGGTGAAGCTTTGTTCACCATGTCAGTAGCATCATATGTTTTCTTTAAAATCTTCTTGATGACCAGTTATTATTACTATTATTTACCCAAGATAGTCTCTTCAGTTTTTATAGGAACTGTTATCAATGAGTGTCCTGCGAAGACGATTACATTAAAGATCCCATTTGAGCTACGAAAGGCGTGCTTAGATCAACAAACTGCTGAACTAGAAAACCACCTAAGATCTCATGCTGAACGTTAAGTAGAAAGGATCGATTCTTATTCATAGGATAATGCTGCAAGTCTCTGGCATGACTCGGTTAAAAATTATGATAAACTTTGATTGTATTCATTCTTTGCCTTTACTTGTTGAAATTTATTAGGGCGTTCATTATAAGTTTGCTTAGCAGTTCTTGATCTGAATCATTTTCCTTATTCCTATGAATAAGGAAAATGATTTAATTTGATTTATTCTAAAACAAGATGGTCCATTTATACTGATTTTCAAATATCACACTCCATATTTCTATTGCATAGCCTACTTCATATCATAGACCTGTTGTTTTACTGGCACAACGCTGAACATTTCTTTTTCGCCAGAATGTTACCTCCAACTGTAGCCTCAGCTTCTTCAACTTTCCTTTTTCCATTGACGGGCTTTTTAGTTCTTTTCTTTTTTATTTTACATGGGAAGTGCTTCCACTTGTCCATGCGAAGTGCTTCCATTTTATTCGCCATCATTTTGTCTTAGCGCACATTTAAAGTTTGAGAGTATTACATTTGGTTCGTGAATTTTTGCGAAGCAATTGAGCTTTGCAAGCGAAGCAAAATTGTGGAGCACGTTTGCTACACGCGAGGTATACCAAGAGAATTATTGAGATTCTCAAAAGTTCGATAGAAAAAAAATCATATAAAATCAGCGTAAAGAAATAGGACTGATATTTTTGCAGGTTAGAGTATAAGTCTAGTAAAAAATGCAATAAGTACGTCTCGTACCCCCCTTCCCCACCCCCGGATTTTGACCCCCCGTCTTTTGGTCCGGATTATACGTCCGCCGAACTTGAACACACAAAGAGGAATATGCCGTGAACAAGAAACGGTAGTCGGCATTTTAGACACGTATATTTTACAGACCTAAAATATGCCTTATTTCTTTGTATTATAGCTAATTATTGTACAAATAATTAATTAATTATTTTGCAATTTTGCTTCTAATACTATTATAGTTGTATTTTAATGAAACATAATAGTATTAAAAATTTATTGCTAGTCCTGTTTCTAATCGACTTTACTTGTGTATTTTAAGCTTTTTTGTTGCTGTGCTTTTTCTGGAGATTTGAGTTGGATTGGAAAGCTCCTGTGTAAGCTACCCTTTTCTAAAGAAATATTGAAGTAATTTGTACAATTATAACGCGCCGAGCTGTGTTTTATTTTATTGTTTCTAAGAAGATGTAAGAATACAATATTATCAATTTTAATTGGTTTTATCCAAATCAAGGTAAGGCTTAATCACACGAAAGGTAGCTAGAGCTCAGTTTTGTATAAAAGAATTGAAAGTAATTTGTAGAATACATATGGAGAAGCTGTATTACTACCTAACTGATAGCCAGATATAGGAAAACCTGTAGCTAGGGCGCAGGCAAAACAAATAGCTCTGGATGCTACAGTGAGTTGACCAACCGTTTTTTATCACAGTTTTTTATTTATTACTTAAGTAACCTGTTACAGTAATTAAAAAAAATATCCACCTTTGCTATCAAACCAACAGCAAATGTAATTGTCAATAGGAATTAGTTGTCCGTACACCCTCCCTGAGAACAAGGTTTAAAACGACATTAAAACATTAAAACTGTCATTAAAAAGAACTCCAAGGATGCCCAAGCCGCACACGTTCTCTAAACGGCGTGGACATCTTCGAAACTGCTTGTAATTTTAGAACAAGGGTGCTGATAAGCTGCATAAGCCGTATAACGTGCAGGCGTTTTTGTAGTATTCACCCGAAAAAACCCGCATAGACAATAAAATAAACTGTGGTAGCAAAGTTCTTAAAAGAACTGTTTTTGATGGTTTTTGATAAAATTCACTTGATCAATAACTTTTAAACTTTATTAACTCCTTTCTCTTAAAGCATCTTTTTCCAACTATCGTCCACAAGGTATGTTACAAGGAATTGAATTTTTGAAATGCTCCAGGCAAGTTCGGGAAAGTGCGGCCGGTTTTGGAAGACAACCACTAATTTAATTGGAAAAGTTGCCCGAACTCGCCCTTATATATGTGGTCGTTTGTAGCTTATTGACACCCTCTTATTTTAGAATATTCTCAGGAATAATAGACCAAGAGAAATTACATCACAGTTTCTTGTCCACCACCCACGTGTGTTTGAGAACAACCCACATAAAAAAGGGCATTATTTTTTAAATTACTTGTGTAAAAATTACTATTTCATTCACGATAAACCATTTGTCAGTCATTTTATTCATCCAACAAGGAATCCTATCCAAGGTGCTTTTCTATTAGTGCTGAATTTAATAATTGACATGATTCAGCATAGTTTTTAAAAGGGTCTGATTGCAAAATATGATTGCCAAAGTTCAGCACTTGTAATATTTGTGTATTTATGTACTCAGCTTTTAAAACACACACAAGAGACATTATAATTTCCTCTGGGTGATTACATTAATGTTGGTTGAAAAAAACCTGAATGATGAGAAGCATATGTTTTTGAATGGGTCTAGGACAATAAACTTATTTAATTTCGCTTGACCTTGCATCAATCAAATTCTGAAAAATAAACACTTCTAAAATGATTTTGTCAGATTTGGAAACTGTTGGTATGGTTGGTTGCCAAATTGTTTAGTTTTTTCTTTTATACTTTTCCGAATTAGCCTTAATTATTTATGAGATGAAAAACAGTGCTTTCAATTCCATTGACTTGGCCATCCCTTAAAGGCACTGGAAGCTTCACTATATGAAAATGTTCTCTTTTTCATTTAGATTGTGTACAATGGGAGTGAGTGATGTAATCTTCCAATGCGTGTGGTCTGCCCAAATTTGAAGCTATTTAATAAATCTTGATAAAGTTAAAAAACTGTTTTGATTTGTTTGTTTTTGTTTTAATTGTTTCCCGTAAGTTTTTGAAATTCGTTCCAGCAGATTCTGTGGCTTCTAGTGCCGGTATTTTTACGTAAAAAAAATACTGTTTTGTTGCAAGGTCATTTACGAAATTGTTAACGTTAGGACCAACTGCGGGTTGTACAACTCGATGTATTACATATCTTTCGGAATACTGCTAAAAGTGTAATTTTGTATTGCGCTCTTTACTTTTATCATTTGGTGGGAAAAGGTGGTACAAAATTTTAACACGCGTTATTCGCTTTTGTTAGTTTCGCGTAATTTAATTTTCTCGCACACTTTGAAAAGAATATCCCACGCACATCAAATACCCGCGCAGTCTATTCGCAAAAAAACAAACTGTTTTTGTGCAACGAATTGTTCTGCAGAGCGTTCATTTTCCTACCTCGTCCCCAGGGTTCTATTATATGATATTTAATTTTGATGTATTTTGGAAGATGTTAGCGCCAAAGAAACAAGAAGCGCTAGGGACAAAGTATTGGATAGTTTAATTTTGCTTCGCAACCTTTTTTTTAATTTCTAGTGGAGTCAATAGCTATACGTTGAAACTACATTGTTGACAATTAACAATTTTTTATAAGCCAAAACATCACATTTCATCATTTTCGCGGTACAAATATTGTATTTTTTAAAAAAATTGTTGATTTAAGCAATTACTTTTAGATTTATAAAAACAAATTTATTTCATTTCATTTCAATTGAATTTGAAGCAAAGTTGATTTCCTATCTGACTGGGGCCTGATGCGAATTCCAAAGAAAAGTTTAAAACAAAAGAAGAAAAAGTTATATACTTTCCTTCTTTTCTTCAACTCTTTGAACATTCTTAACATTTTCATTAACATTTTGACCATCTTCCACAAACCTGATTTCTTCATTATGAACATTGTTTTCTAAATTCATAATTACGATGGCTCTGAGGGTTCACACTTTCTCTAATTTTTCTTTTAAAATTTATTTTCTATTTTCATAATTAAAAAAATTCTCTATTTTTATGCAAAGTCAAGAAGATGGAACCAAGGGAAGCGGTGTTGCTAGTGGTGCTGAAGTAGCTAGCTCATCAACAACAACATCGTGTTTAACTACTAGAAAAGATAAGTAAACTGAGGGGCGCTTAAGTAATCTGCTGCGTATCAGATCAAGGAGTGAAAACAGTCAGAAACATGGAGCGAAGAAGAAAGTTAAAAAGTTACAAGTTAAATATCAAAGATACGATCCACTAGCCAAAGAGTTTAAACTTGTAAAACCAAGAAAGAGGTTTATTGATGTTGAATGTATCTTAGTGACTCGATTTAGTATTTTTAAAAAAGGGCTGAATCTATCTCTTTTGATTTGAATAGTTTTAATCATTTTTTGGAAGATCGTACAGAATGTTTTACAAAATTATGTGATTTGTCTGGTCTTGAGCTTGACGAAACGGAAAATATTTGGGACTATTTGAAAAGAAAAGGAGAATTGATTTCAAAAACAACTGTCATCATTCAATCCCAATCCTGTGATTTTGAAAACGACAAAAATGTCAATGAGAAAGAAAAATTGCCACAAGCATAAAACATAGATTATGCCAGATGTGTAATTGTACATTCATTGGTGAACATTGTATTTTCTGTATTCGGGAGGCTGATCAGGAAGAAAATGTATTGCACAACAATAATAATTATACAAGATTCAATGATGATGAATTTATATCCCCATTTGCAGAGTTTGAGAACATAGTTACTGTAGAAACAATAGATGTGAATGAGGTTCCAAACACATTTATAAGTCAGGATGTTACACCTGATCCAAAGGTCATTAAAATTCACCGAACAAATGTAAAGGAAGATCTGCTCAAAGAAATGAAAAAGGTGAGACTTTTTCAAGTTGTTGTTACGTCTGCCAACACTTGCATAACGTATAATTTATGGAAACTATGTTTTTTGTACACTATAGTGTCACTGTTGCTGAGCTCAATGAACCTGTTTATTTGTATGCATCAAGAAAACTTTTTCTTCAGTGTCATGATTGTTAAATATTTTTTATAGGTGGCATTGAATCAAGAAATACGCTTTGTTTATGTTGATTCAAGAGGAGAAGAAGAAATTGGACAAGGTTCTGGTGCGGACCGGGAAATCTATGCAACATTTTGGCAAGAGTTGGCAGACTCCTATTTTATCGGTGAAGATCAACTTCTCCCATTTGTACGACATGACTATTTTTGAAAAAGAATGGAAAAACATTGTGAAAATCATTGTAACAGTTATAGTGACACAGGATTTTCATAATATCTCAAGCATTTTTACTTTACTGTTTATTTGGATCAGTAGAAAAATCTGCAATGGCATCCTCTTTTTTATTGTATCTATCGAGAGTTAGTATAAAAAGTGTTACAGCCAAGTGTTAAAGAAGAGTTTTTTTCAAGTGAAGGTTTTCTTGATTTCCTTGATCGATTTAAATGTTGATCGAAAGTTACAAAGGAAAATGCAGAAGAGGTCATTTATTAGATTGCCACGCAGGAACTTTTACAGAAACCCAATATAATGGCAACTTGGTGGAAGGTGCACTCCCTTTTCCTTAAAAAGAAGTTAGCATTTTCTACTGCTTCAACCGTTCACGACTCATATGAGGCATCCAGACAAACAGCCAGAAAAATATTGAGCTTTTAATGCTGAGCCAAAGGATGATCCTGAATGTTTTGAATATCTAAAACGATATTTCAGAGGGCTCAATAGCGAAATGTCGAAAAAGTGCCTAAAATTTGTTAAAGGTTCTGATGTAATTCTGGTGAGTTCTATTTAAGTTAAATTTAAAAATTTGATAGCAGTTATTCACGACGGCATATCGCCCACACTTGCGTATCAATATTACAGGTACCTCTTTGTTATGCAAACTTTTGTGAGCTGCGAGAGGAATTCGTTTCCATCTTGACACAAAATAACTGGCAAATGGACATTTCTTAGAACAAGTAACTTGATATATATATATTCCGCATATTTATTGTTTTGTAAGAGGGTAGAACTTTCGTTTTTTATTGTGTTATTTTTGTTTTAAAAGATTTACTGATATTTAGCAAAATTTTGGAGCCTACATATTTATTATACTGCAGCTTACTAAATCATTGGAATTTAAATTTGCTTCCTAAAAGACCAAAAGTATTAGTTCTGTTTTTACTGTGACCAAGTACAAGCAAGGTTTTGAAGACTATTTTATTTATGCATTTTTTTGTTGTTGTACTTTACTTTACATCTTTTGTTTTTAGGGGACGTTATAATACTGAATGAATCAGTAACTGACCGATTTCCGTCTAAACTTGTTAGATAAATGTGTTTTGACTATATAAGCGAATGCTCAGTTCCTTTATCATCTTTCATATGAGAAAGGACGCCTCCTATTTTTTGCACCGTTTGTAAATAATACTTTGCAATAATCTCGGGCATCTTGTTTAAAGGTCTTACTTCCAACCAAAAAAGCTTCCTTAAAAACTAACGATACAACCATGAATACAAAACCATACTTTGTCTTTGTCGTCAATGTGCCAAACAAAGTGTAACATATTTGTGTCTCCTTAATCTACGGCGTCTTCTTAGATCAACTCCTTTCGGGTCAACTTCTTTTATCATCTTCCTGACATCTCTACGTCTGCATAGTATCCCTTTTGATATTAAAGCGCTATGTACACGGCGATAACCAATTAAGGAAGCACTGCCTTGAAGTTCTTCTCGTACAGCTTGAATACTTCGTTTCTTGGTGATCTCACTGTTATGAGTGCTCGTCTTTTACAGCCTTTTTGGCGTAACCTTCTTTTTATTGTTGACAAACTTAATTGATAGCCATGGCGATGGTTTAGTTGCTTGATTTCTAATGTCCTCCCGCTATATTTTATCGCCGCATGTGCATGTGTGTCAAGAGAAAACAAAACAGCCGAGTTAACAAAAAAAATATTAAAAAAAACTTTTAAAAAGAAATAAATATTTCAAAAAAATTCAGAAGAGTTGAAAAAAAAAGCAAAAGTAAAGAAAAGAAAAAGAAAAAGAAAAAAAGGTCGGTGAAAATCGTGACCCCTCGGGTCCATCGTAAATAATGCATAAAAAACACAGAGAACGAAAGGTTTTTTTACTATGTAAATGCTAAATTACCACTGCCTCGAAGTAACTTGTCTTTTTGCTTCATTTGCTGACATGTTCTACAATAGAAAATCTAACCAATAGATGATACATCCGCAAGAAAACAAAATTTAGTGTGAATTTTTTTAAATTTTTTTGGTTAAAGATCAGTTTTAGAATGATCCCAAACGTAAATTTGGAAATCAGTTTTTAAAAACACACAAAGAATGTGCCTTGGCTTTCAGTTCGTGATTTGCATTTTAAAGCAATTTGAATTATATCTCTGTCTGGCTAATTACTGCACATTTACATTTCTCCCTGTAAACAACTGCAAATTAAGTATTAGACAGATAAATAAATATTATAAAGGCAGTAATTAATTATTTGAACATAATTTTTTATACTCATCTGGCTTAACAGGAGAAAAAATTCACTATAATTTAGGCAATTAATGATGGAATTCTAAGGTACAGGAAAAACAGACAACGATTCTAAGTTTGCAATGCAAGAATTATTCAACTTGTAACCTTGGACAAAACTGTTAGTACATTCAGCAAAAACTCATGATAAAGGCATTGAATTAATTTGAAAATTCATCTCCCCATACATCTTAATAGTACCAATTTTCAGGAGAATCAATTTTCAGGCATTTAAATAGTTTTTGTCAGATTTGCAAAATTAAGTAACAGCCACATTATTTAAGAAACCAAATTAACATCTGGTGAAAAAAATCACAGTGAGTAAGTATTACCGCAATTGTCGAGGCATCAGAAAGTTGACAGCTTCCTGCAAGTATTTTTCCATTCGGTATTTTCTTGCAGGAGTCCACACAATAAACAGGCGTCACGAAATGTTTCAGCAACATTGCCATTGACAGTTCGTAAATTTTCAAAAGAAGTTGCACCAGGTGTATGCCATAGCAACATACGAAATAAAAAGCTCACATGCGCGAGGACTCACACTATACATTCTAGACATAATTTTACCATGACTGCGTTGTCTTGGTTTCCAAACTTTTTTATTGAAAACAAAGTGAAGAGAAATATCTAGATACATATATTGGCGAGCATCTTGATTCTCTGCATTTAACACAAGCCAAGCTGTTAATTTTGTGACCTGATCTCCAGCTCTGTCCGGAGCATCTTCAGCCTGTTCTTGGTAAAAATAAACAATAAAAAAAACAAACAATGGATATTTGGCAAGTGCACTGGCAATCTATGGACAACAGGAGATTGTTGGTGCATGTTAAATTCAAAATGACGCCATATTGCTTCTGGTGCACTGACGTACCGAGCATCCTAAAATGTCTGCATCTCATCATGATCAACATGTTCGTTGATCTCAATGTTGGCACAATGTGCATTTTACTTCTTGAAAAACCACAAATTATGTGGAACAATCTAGCGATTATCTATGTCAACATTGTTGACATTGACATGTATACCATTATCACGGCGTCTATATAATAGATATCCGTTGACTCAGCCACCGTAGATGCTAAAAAACTCTTTGAAAAACCTTTCGTGCAAATGCCATCTTCCATACATCTGGAGTTAGGATTCAGATGTCCACGTGGCCCATGGATCATACACGATCGTACAATTTCAACCAGCTCAGGTTGTTCCTGTTGATTAGGAATCATCTGCATCCATAAGTTTGTCATTGAGATCTAAATGAATTAACAAATGACAATGGGGCAAACCCCTCTTTTAAAATTCTATAACATATACATGTGCTATAGTCTTACCTAGAACTAACATTTCAGTAACATCTTTAAGAAGTTCATTTAGTTTCAATTAAAAAATTCGAGAAACTAAATCAGGTCAATCATGTGCATAGAGCTGTGCTATGTTGAAATTGGTACGACAGAGCTGTGCTATGTTGAAATTTGCACGATGGAGCTGTGCTATGTTGAAATTCGCACGATAGAGTGGTGATATGTTGAAATTTGCACGATAGAGTGGTGATATGTTGAAATTTACACAATAGAGCGGTGATATGTTGAAATTTGCACGATGGAGCTGTGCTATGTTGAAATTCGCACGATAGAGTGGTGATATGTTGAAATTTGCACGATAGAGTGGTGATATGTTGAAATTTACACAATAGGGCGGTGATATGTTGAAATTTGCACAATAGGTTTTATATTGGATTTCTGCAACGTTAAAAGAGTTACCATAATGAATTGAGCTGAAATATTCCCGACTAGCTAAACGGTAAGTATAACACTGCAGCATCGATTTTTTTACAAAGTGGACTTTCACACACCCTTAAATAGGAATCTATTTAATAATTTTATAATGCTTGAAATTGTCAGGCTTCTATCAAAGTAAAAACGATTTACTTGATACATGCATATTACTATCGTAGTTACTATCGATATCAAAATTTATAAGTACAAAATATTCCCTGGGATCTTGACCCTGACCCTAATTTAAGTCGATAACCAAAAGCAAACTACTCAGACTTTGTATCAGAAATTGCCTTTTTGTAAGCTTTGGACGATTCTTTGATTCCATTAACAATTGATTTGTAATTTGGTTTAATGGTGTCATTCAGCTTTTCGACCATCTTTTTGGTTTGCTCCACGATATCTAAAAAATCAATAATACTCAAAACAACATCAACCAATGACATTACAATTGCCATTCCGGCTGCATATTTACCACAAGCATCCATCAATCCAAATGCATTAGATTCGACCTCTTCAACTGTTTTCGACCTCTTCTACTGCTTTAGCACTTTCCTTGATGGTACTTCTGGCAAATTTCATTCTGGAGTAGACGATAACAAACGAGCGACCTTGAACCATTGTAAAGATATTGATGTGTTCGAAATTCATACTTACAAACTTTTGAACATCACCCTTAGACTTGTTACTAAAATTTAATTCGTCTAACGCGTCGTACACTTTGGTAATTTCTTTGCTGTTGAAAGCTAATCTAACAGAGGCTGCTAACTCTTAACAGTCAGGCCACCCTTTCCCTTGTATCTTCTATCCACATGAAACATAAACTGCATCAAATTTGATCAAGCTTCCCGCAAACCAACCCCTTTTGGATCTTTAGCTTTAATCACATCGTTGTTAGCGATACATTTTTTGACGTAATCATAAACTTTACTACTTATTCTAAATACGATATCGGTGCCTGAAGTTTTCAATTTCTTGTTAAATTCCTTACTTTTACTGGAAATAGTTAATTTCAAAATCTCTTCGCTGATCTCCAAACCTGCAAAACCAAAAACCAAATGGCTACAACTGCTGCAGCATCTTCTGCTATTTGTACAGCGTTAGCTTCAATGGTTTTGTCTTTAATTGCTGTAGCCAAATTGACAAGGATTTTAAATTCATCGTCAACGACAAAGTCCGACTCGAAATCAACCAACTGGACGAACAGCTTTTTCTCTTCAATGACTTTTTCGACTTCCTCATCACTCTGATTTACCCAATTGGCCATAAAGTTTAAATAAGTGATGAAATGGGTACTCATGTTGGTTGCAGTTACTATATATAAAAAATAATATAAATTACTATTAAGCATTGCAATTAAGCGGTTTCCCATTACAATTGTAACCCAAGCTACGCAGGTACAACAACAGGTATAAAATAATAAATATTTGTGATAATCAGCGGTAATTTTCTGGTCGACTACGCCGTTATGAAACGAAGGAGAAAACTGGTCATAGCCACTTCCAAAATCAAAAAAATAAAAACAAAAGCGCTTTTGAACAACATAAAAGTACCTATTCAATTAATTTGAATGTTACAATATAACTGCTCAAGGTTCGAGAAGAGATACGCGAAAATCCATTGTAATCAATTAATGTAACTAAAAGATAAAGAAAAAGAAACTTTCAAGGGAGCAGTGGAATCCCGCTAAAGCAGACACCGTCTAAAGCGGCGGCTCTATAAGACGGATATTAGTACTTAGAACGGATAGATCTTAGGCTAAACTCTCAAGGTTGAAAGGAGCTATGAGCACGAAACCGTAGAGAAGCCTGCACGCATCTCTTGTATAGTTTTTAATTATTATTTAGGAAGTGTAGTAAGGAATTTGGGTTTTTGTTTACTGTGGTTATTCAGATTCCTAAACAAAGTAGACAGATACTCATTTGAGCGAACAAAACTAAAAGCACTTTTGCTTTCTCGCGTTTTAAAAATTAATCAAGTAAGCGTGTCAAAATTGACAGAATTGCTTTTTGCATGGAAAGAATACGGAGATGGAAAGCTCCTTTGGCTTGCGTACAACAAAATAAGCAAAAAAGGCAAGGAAAACAGAATTTCTCAACCGTAAAATGATGAATGCAAACATAAGTTCACTTTGTTCGTGTTTATAAGCAACCAATGGAAAATGGAATGTAGTGGCACTGTGATACTTTAAGGCTTCTGGATGTCTTTTTCACTATTTCTTATGAATTCCAAGTACCCTGTGTGTAGTTTTATATAGTTTTTTTACTAGCCGAAAATATCAGACTTACTTTTGGGCTTGTGAAGATTATTATAAGGTAGCTTACCTAGGTTTCTCTCTGCAAAAATGTGTGTGCACTAAGTTTTTTCACTGGTCTTGTTCTGTATGAGACTTCTGGTGCTATATTTTTCAAAAAGTTTGTAGAGCTACTGCTTTATATCGTGTTATTTTTATACTCAAAACCATCCCATCACACAATTAAATACATCAAAAGAAAGGTTGAAGTAGAATGGTAGCTAGAATGGTCGAAAATAATGAGAATTATATGGCATACGTTATACTGTATATAACAATATGGAAATATGAAATATGGAAATTTAATGTATTTTTTCTTGTTATGCCCATCAGTGTCAGTGAAGTTGGTAGCTGTCTTTAAAGATCTATTTCTGCGTTGCTGATTGGTGATGAAACCGTGGCTTCAAATTTAGGAATTTTGATCAATCTCCTAATAATTTTTTGTTCCATGCTTATCGGGTGGTTGTAATGTGTATACAAAGACCAAGTCAAGAGAACGGGACATAATTAAGGAAGTTCAATGTGTTTCAAAATCCTTTATTTGGTCATCGTTTGCGTGTGTTTTTATCAATTTATAATGTTATTGAGGTATATATGATGAGTTTTGTGTGGAATATGCACATTTGATTTTTGACTATCCTGCATTATGAACAAATTCTCTTAAATTCTCTAGAAAATACCGGTTGTTACCCCTAAGGGTGGTGTGACAGGGTTTAAGATGATCCTTAATTGCCGTGCAATTAGTTGAGGTTGATTTTCTTACCTATTAAGGGAGACACTCCGACATGCTCGCTTGCCCGAACCTTAAGATGACGTGACGTCTCACCTATATAAGTGGCGTTGCAGTCGCTGCACTTAGATTTGGAAATGACGCCGGACTTTAACTCTTTAGGCAACTGGTCTTTAAAGAAGAGGCGAACTGCGCTTGATTTTAAAGACCAGGCTGATTGGCTTGCTCGCTTGCTCCATAAACTATAACTATAAACAATACATCATTTTGTTTACATTTTTGTGAGTGCTGAATTACTTATTATTAAGTGTTTTTACGCATTTGTCGGATGGCCATGGAAACGCATGGCCAAATTAAAAAACAATGGGATATATTTGTCTTTATTGTGATGGTCACGGGGTCAATGTACACAAAGTGATTTAATTAGAAAAAAGTTGAAGGTCAAAATGGCAAAAATGTTGAACAACATATTTTTATTATTTTGTACTACTTAACTTGCAAATTAAATAGTGAGTAAAGATAAAGAAAGTAAAAAACCAAGGCAGAAAGATTAAGCCACCATATTGCACGTTCGATTTGTTATTGAAGGTTTCCGGTCTCAATATTTATTCAAATTTGGCGCCATCTCATGCTAACAAACTTTATCATTCGAAGTTGGAAGTATGTTGTGGAACAAGTACTCAAAACATTAAAACAATTATGTTGTTGGCCATAACAGATATTTCTTAAGTTCTTAGAAGTTTAAATGAAGGTTTTAAAAAGCTGTTACTACTATAGTACGTAAAATACTCTTGGTTATTTCAAATCAAAGATGTTTGGTTTGACGTTTACTAAAAAATGCATTTAAAACCTACTTATTTTTACCCAATACAGACATTGAATTTCTGTAAAAATGTTGTTAGAAAGATATATAGGTAATTAGTCGTGAAATATAGCTTTTTATTTGGTATTATAGTAGTTATCTCAGCAGATTTTAGGATTTAGAAATCTATATAAAATCTATAAGAAATTTTTTTTCTGGCTGCCGCAAAATAGTTTCTTGTTCGTCTCTCCTTTAAATCTGAAGAAGTTAGATAAGCGAGTGTGAGTTCTGAAAACAATAGAAAGTTTACAACAATTCAAAGTAGATTTAAATTTTAGTTCTCATTTGTTTTACCTAAAAAAGGGAGAACAATCAAAATGTTTTTCTTCTCAGGTCTGTGGTTAACTTCTTTGGTTTTGCGAGCTATTGAAAAAAAGTGTTTTATGACCTTGTCAATAAATAGTTCAGTAGTATAAGGGGGTCATGATAACCACATTTTTCCAAAAACCGCGGTCAAACTCTCATAAAAAATATCATACACAATTTTGGTTATGACGTCACAACTTTCATCCGCGTCATCTCCACAAAATCTGCTGACCATCAGCAAAAATCCGCTGACCATCAACGCATGCGCAGCAACAACAACATTAGTGCTATCATGCTGTGCTTAGTCATGCATATCAAGGTAAAGTCCAAATCATACCGCAAAGGCGCACAAGGTAAATTCCCCCAACGCAGGCGCAGTAACGTGACAAACCTCGAAGCAATCTTCGGAATTTGTTGAAAAGCGGATATAAGAAAGGAGATGAGCTGGTTTATGAATGCAATCAGCAAACTATGTAGCACCGTGTTGGCACCAGTAGCAGCAACTAGCGACGCTTTTGCCGATCGACTACAGATTGTGTGGGATAACGTTGCCTTCTACTGCAACAAGGCAAAGGAAAAAATTTCGGGAGGGACAATGCTTCACGATGAGGTCGAACAGGAAGCAAGGGAAGACTACACAGAGGACATCCAGGGGGACCATATGTTGGAAGATGGAAATAGAGTTAAAAAATAGCGGTTCAAAAACCATTTAAATAGCCCTCTAACAAACACAATTATAGAAAAAACTGAACCCCACATGGAAATGCGCGTTAAGGTTGCGTACAGCTTCAGGTGTGATATTTGGGTGGAGGTGGTGTGTCTGACTACCTCAAAAATAAGGGCTCCATGTTGCTGTCAAGTATAGCGGAAATCGAAGCGCTCATTGAAGAATGCGCGATGAAACGTCTTGATCTGGAGGATGACGAGTTTTGGACTAAGGTTTATTTACCACCTGCCAGGACTACCGAGACCCCAGGAGCATACAAGGGCAAAATTGTCTTTGATCACGTACATGCCATGGTGATAAGCACGCGTGAAAGTCTTCTGGGATGCGGCCCTCTCCCAGATAAGTTGCGACAGAAATGGCGCATCTACGCCATGGATGGGAAAGTAGAACGAACACACCATTTATGCTTCTGGATATTCTTAGCGGTAGGAGAGAGGACCGACGTAGTGCGGGGAACAGAACGTCTAACAAAAACAGTTCTTGCCTTAGCTTGAAATAATACGGGGACCCTAAACTTAAGCGCGAAGATGTGAGACCTACGAGATTAGTGGATCTGGAGGGCGTTGCCAAACAATTTAGACGTGCTGGCCCAACAGAAATGGAATGTAAGGTATGCAAACAACTGTTTACGAAAAGCAATCACCTCACGCAGCATGAGAGGAACGAATGCGAGGGTGTCAAGACGACGATTATCTGCAAAGGGGGAAAGTCAAACGTATACCGAAAAGATGGGAGAAGGTCTTTTACAATGAGGGTTTTAGATACGATGCCTCAAAAATGATCGAATACATGTTAAAGCAAACTGGAAGGCATATCCATCATGCACTCTGTGGGCATGGTGGTGAAAGTGTTATCCGTGATGGTAAAAAGGAGTGGAAAGTTGACGGCTATGAATGTATCACAAGGACCGTTTACGAGTAAAACGGGTGCAAGTGGCACGGATGTCCCTGTCAGCCCGAAAGAACCAAAGCGTACAAGACTCGTTATAGTGCAACCCTGTCAAGGAAAGGATGATGCGGGAACAGGGGTACAACCTCGTCACAACCTGGGAATGTAAGAAATCACCCAAAATCAAAACATTCTTTAAAAAGAAAATTGACCCTATCCCTGCTACATTGTGTTTGATTTTGAGGCCCATCTATCACCTTTAAATTACCAGCAAACCTCCGATCTAGCATACCTTTCGAGGCCTGTTCCTGTAAGCGTTGGTATTCCCGATAGTCTCAACGGAGATTCAACGTTCATTGAGCAGAAGGATCCTAAGGTTTTGTTGAAACAGTTTGTGGAGCAGCAGGAAAAGAGGCATACCCTCATTTTGAAGGAGGTAGGGAGAATGTACCCCAAGCCTGACGATTTCGACATGCTATCCAAAAAGAACCAGGAGTTGTGGAACAAGTGGGTAAACCAAGTAGCTGTAATCAACCTGAAAAAGCGGTATTTTGTCGAAGAAATTGCGCAAGGGAAAAAGATCAAGGTAGCGAAGTAGGACAACAACTACATGTTCCTCACCACCTCGAGGTTTAAATTTCTCGACATCAAAAATGTCCTTGCTCCTGGTCTGAGCTATGACGACTGGTGCAAGTCTTTGGAATGTAAGCTCGAGAAGCTCATATTTCCAAACGGGTGGTTGACCTGTCGCGCACGAGGACTTTTATAGCCGTCTAAGTGGGGAAAACAGACTATCTCGCGAAGAGTACGATACATCGCGCGGAGTTTTACAGAGGAGGCTGCGTCACCATGATGGACTGGTTGCGTGTGTGCAACCTAGCCGATGTGGAACCTTTCATGGAAGCCGTGAACAAGACGAGGTTGCAGTAATACAAGGATGGGATACATATTTTAAAGGACGCGGTAAGTATTCCGTGTGTATCGATGCGCTACGTGTTGGACAACTCTCTACGACTTAACTCAAGTTAGAGCTATAAGCCCCGGGGAACCATGCAGGCATAGGTGTAAGGACTCTTGCTATAACAAGACTTGTAAGGGTTGTAAAGAGGTACGAAAAGCATGTGAAAAATGTACGAGGCACGAGGCCTACAAGCTCTTGCGAATGGGGATGGTTGGTGGCCCCGCAATCGTATTCTGTAGATACTACGAAGGAGACGTGACTGGTATCAGATCTCACGTGTACGAGGGTCCCACAAATGCAAGACCATCCTAGGGTACGATGCAAAGATGCTTTACCCGAGTACCCTGATGCAAGACTATCCTTGTGGGAAGGAACAGCTGATCAAGGTGGCTACACCGACATCGAAAACAATATCAAGCTACTGACGCGGGGTGTGCGAGATGGCTCGTTGTTTGGGTTTGTACAGGTCGATATCGAGGTACCCGAAGATCTAGGTAACAAATTCAGCGAAATGGCCCAACTGTTTGTTGTGAAAAGAAATACCTGACGATCAAATACCCGAGCACATACACGAGTACTTCAAAAGTACGGGGCGCAAACGTGTTCCAGGTACGCGTAAGCTTCTCGGGTTGTTAAAAACCTAAAAGATCTGGGTGTATACACCCTTACTTTTGTCGAGATTTTGAATACATCTACATGGACACTGACAGTGCCTATTTTGCCGTCTTTGGAGAAGAGTCACGAGATGTCGTTCGCCCTGAACTGCTTGATGAGTACGACAAAGACGTTGAAAACTGGCTCGTTACTGATAATTTGAAACTGAAGTTGCCATGACGTTTTTTTGGAAAGGGGTATTACGCCAATGCGCCTGTTCAACTCTGTTTAACTATACTGAGCGATTAGCCCAGTGTTAATAACAGACTGTTTTTTGTAAAAGTCTGTTATGCCTATGCGTATGTGCAACACGGTTTACCTGTACTAAGGGATAAGCCTACCGGCAATTCATTTTTAAACTTTCTCAGGAATCACACCTGTACAGTAAGCAACACTGTGGACTGGAATGGACTGTTTTTTGTGTTTTTACTTAAGCTGAGTCTGCAAAAAAGTTGTTTTCAAAGGGCACTATCTCTATACGCCAGTGTAACACCGTTTAACTGCTTATACTAAGCGCTCATCCCGATGTCACGATTATTTTTTTTAACTTTATCAAAAAATTATTCCGCAAAATAAAATAATATTAACCGATTGTTTCTATATATATTGAGTAACAACGGTTTGCAAGTTCTTTTTATTGCAGCTATCGTCGCGGGAATGTTATTTTTTAAAAATATGTGACAGTCGCAACACTATAATGGCGTATGCGCTTCACTTAATTTACGACATACTGTATACCTGTACTAAAGCGCTCCACCTGATCATGTGGCACAGTTTAAGGCTCTTATTTAGCACTCCACAGAGTGTTCAATTTCGGATCACACCTTGAACTGTGGCTTACCCCGGTGTTTCGACGCCGGGTTTCCCAGCTAGTACGTTAATATTACTGTCACGGATTGCTGACTTAGTCACATGTTTAAACGTATTATATGTTCCTAACATTTTCATATCTTCGGTCAAAAATGAATTCCACAGCTGGGGTCCTCTATGTCAGACCGAAAAAACTATACTTTGAAATGATTTTTGTAAAAGTAAAGTTACTCCTGGCGTAACTGGTATTATATCTACGTTAAATAGATTAAAATTGTTTAGAAAAAATACATGGCAGTAGTCTATGTTTACTTTTGGACATGAAAAACAACACTTAATGGATGTTTATTTCGAATATATTTAGTACCTCAATCTTACGAAGCAGTGGTCTGGCGCAGAGCTATATCTGTCTACACCAAAAATTATTCTACACGCATGTTTTTGTTTACTGTATAATTTTTATAATTTATTGCTATTAGTATTTGTCCATGCGATATTACAATACGTTAGGTAGCTATGTATGAAGAAAAAATATAAATTGTGTAAACAATGGAGGTTTAGATATGGTTTAGCTTTATAAAGTAAACCGATATTTTTTGCTACTTTATTCTCTATTACATGAATATGAGAGTTCCAGGACAATCTTTCGTCTAGGAGTACTCCCCGAAATGTTATTGTATTTTCTCTCTTAATGTTAATGCCGTTTATTTTTAAATCTGGGAGTTTAAGAGGTAGATTGTCTTTTTTTTCTAAACCAATAACATCGACTTAAATGTTATTGGTTTAGAAAAAAAATGTTTTTTTAACATTTAATAAAAGTTTGTTAGCTTTAAACCACTCTTCTACATTCCTAGTTCCTGAATAAAAATGGTAAAAAAAAAGAAAATTATGTCACCGTGTGAATAAAATGAGTTGCTATCATCAGCAAGCAAAATAAAATTAAGTATTTTTGGAAGAATAGTGTAAATTATTAAATATAAAGCAGAAAATGTAGCGACCCAAGAATAGAGCCTTAAGGTACACCACACTTAAATTCATTTCCAAACGAAACGCATTGCCTTCTGTTTGTTACGTAATCCCTGAATCAGCTCAGGTTATTGTCTCGTATGCCGTATGATTCTAGTTTGGATAGTAAAATGTCATGATTAACTGTGTCAATTGCTTTTAAGAGATCAATAGAAACTCCTAGCGTAAACATGTTTTTATTAAAGCTGTCATATATTTCGCTAGTCAATTGTAATACTGCGTCATCTGTAGAGTTTTTTAGAAACCGAATTGTTTACTATAAAGAATATTATCTATTAAGTATTCATAAACTCTATTATACATTATACGCTCTATACTCTTCGGAAAACATGGTAGGACACAGAAAGGTGTGTAGTTAGTAGCATCAGACTCATCACCTGCCTGAAAAATAGGTGCAACTTGTAACTCATCAGGACAAATACCAATTCTAAGTGATTCGGGTGAAATATGCAGAAGAACGTCTTCAATAATATTACACACATTTTGTAGTACATTCACTTTAACTTCATTTACTCCCGCACTTTTATTACTTTGCAAACTCCTAAATGCAGTTCGAAGTTCCTCATGAGTCAAGTCAGATGCCTTCATAACAGAGCTATACTGTTTTAAACAAGACTCAAATATTTTATTACTTTCTGGATTTTTTTTCGCCAGATTTGTACCAACATTTACGAAAAAATGATTTAGCGAGCACGCAATAGCATTTTTGTTGTACCAAATACATTTATCTACTATTAGTTTCTTTGGTAATTCAGTTTGTCTTATTTTACGCTTGCCAATGGTTTCCTTTATCACATTCCAGGTCTGTTTTGTATTTCCATTAGCTAGTTACGGTAGCAGCAAAGCGGATAACGTGTTAGTTTTGGCGTGGGTACGACGACTCCTCCGAGAGATCGACAATTTTGTCATAGTTAACCAAGCTTTACGAAGATATATTCAAATTAGGGAGAAACGTGTCGCATAACAAGAGATAATAACGCGTGCTTTTATTTACGATATTAAAAACTGACTCTACAACATTGCGTTATATGGCAGTAAGTGCGACCAATATTGTATTTCGTTATGCAAGAAATCGTGGTAGCGAACGAGGCAGCTCTCTTGTGTTTTTAAGATTGAAGTGTTTTTTTTATTCGGTGAGTATCTTCTGACTGGCAATTAAATACTATTATTGTATTTAAAACTCAAGAAGAGATAAATTATGGAGCGAATTGAAACCAAGAAGAAGAGTTTGTTTGCTAAATAGGTTGATACAGATGCTGATGTGAGCTGGGTATTTCTTACAACACTTTTATTATGCTAATGGGAATCAAGAGCCAGAGGTTAATATGTATTGGAGTAATTATTTATTAGTATTTCAAACCCCAACTTACCAGTTGGAACAGATTTCATTTGCTCCAGATTATGATTCATTTTTCTGACATAAACAGCTATAGGGCAGACCACTTACACAAGCTTAGGTTTCTCATCGTGGATAAACTTAAAACTATGAAGCAATTTAAACGCCAGAACAAAATCTTGCCATAGATGAAGATCTTTCCCTGTTGAAAGGCCGGTATACATGCAATCCAAAAGAGAATGTTATGGTGTCAAACTGTTCATGCTGTGTGGGAGCAGTAGTGGGTATTTGTCTTGTCTAATTCTGGATGGTTTATTTATGGTAGGAGTTAGGTTGTTGGTGGAAATGTGTTAAGGAACCATTTAACTTTATTGTTTAATAAATAATCAAATAGGTTTAGGTTAAAGTCACCTGCCATGTAAATATGTTTTTTTAAACAATTTATTTGATATGTGTGATTTGAGATGATTTTTAAAATTGTCAAAATTAGTGGCTGGTAATCTATACTTGGTGGTAATTAGTATATTTTTAAAATATGAATAATAATTAATCAGTTGTGATTTTATGGAATTTTTATTTACTGTAATGATCCGATTAAGCGCCCAGCATTTTTTTAGCGCACCCTGTAATATGCGCCCAGGTAATTTTTTTAAACTTCAATAACCGCCCAGCACTTATTAAGCGCCCCCTCGAATAAGCGCCCACCTGATAAATGAGGGCGCTTAATCGGAAACTACCTTGAGAAACTGACCGCTTATTTGAAAATTATACTTTTTTGTATAAACAGCAAAATTAGAAAACACTGAAAATACTACACTTCATTTTGTTACCACTTTTGATCAGATTTGTTCAAACTTGAAAATTGTCGTTGTCTTTAATTTTTAAAAAAATAGGAAAAATCAGCATTTTTTAGGCGTCCCTCGATTAAGCACTCATGCAAAAAACCCAAAAATTCAATAAGCGTCCAGGGAGCTTGTTAGGATCATAACGGTATTATAAACTTTGATTTAAATTTCAACTTAGATTAAACAAATTATTTAGGGGATTAATAAGTCTTTTTCATTTTTGAAATACTAAAAAAATAGTTGAAATAAAAAACTTTAAGCATCAATAAATGTTTATGGAACTTCCAACAATTGTGAACAGTCACTTCGCAATTATTGAATACGAGAAAAGAAATGATTACGAAATTGTGGTTGTTCTTCGTAGAAGAAACAATGATTTAAGCCTGAGGCTGTTCTTATTTTTGGCAAAATTTTATAACAATTTTTTAACAATTTTTTATAACAATTTTATAAGAACACGAGGTTCGTGTTTTTATAAAATTATTTAATTATATAAAAAAAAAAGTCCAGGGTTTATGTAACTTGGCCTGGAAAACTATTAAATATGGGTGAAAAATAACGCAATTTTTATATGCTGAAATTTTCTTTTTCCATTACATACAATTACATCTGAATGAGTAAATAAAAGAATATACAGATTTACACACAGTTTAAAAAAAAGAAAAAGATGGAATAGACCTGAAAATTTTTATGATACAATCCTGCAAAATTGATAAAGAAGAATCAAACTTATAGTATGTCACAACAGGACAAAAATAGCAGCAATAACTTTTTGCTTGCATCAGTACATTTTCTGTGACGTCACCAAAAGCTTGAAAAATGTTAAAAATGCTACTATCTGCCTAACATTTATTTACCTTAGTTCTATTGAATTTTTGTATTCTGGTTGAAGTTTTAGATAGCTAAAAAAGATTGTGCAACATATTTTTCCGATTTTTACATAGATCAGACACGTCAGTTTCATTCCGCTGAAAACATGAAATATTTTTATGCACATGCGCAAAATTTAAATCCCGAGATTCCTCATTTCCGCCTTCCGGCCGAGCACCTGCCTGGATACACAAACCTTACGAATTACTGTATTACAGTAAATATATAGCATTTAGCTAACCCTGGATTATTTTAAATGACGCAAGTTTGACCAGGGGCTCAGAAAATAAACGATCTTCAAACGATTTTCAACGATCTATTTTCTGAGCAAATCAAAAGAAATCAGGAGCATAACATTTTTTTTTCAAAGAATATAAGCGAAATTGAAGAGGAGGGTTAGCGACACGATATTCAAGATGGCTGACCAGACGCACACAAACAACTTAACTAAGTTTTGTCGTATTTGTGCCAAAAAATTAGGGAAAGACAAAACTGACGTACGGAAATTGAGTAAAAGAATTAAGATTGCCTTCTATATAGATCCAGTAAATGAAGAAACCTGTGTACATTCTACCACATTCTACCAAAATGTGTCTAAACTGCTCTTCAAAAAAGAGAAATGTTAAAACTAAAAAATCAACACTCTTAGCAGACTTTAAAGTGGCAGAAAAGACTCCACATACTTCCTAAAAGTGTGTTACATGTGATCCCATGAAACGTGGCAAAAACCAATCCAGGTGGTAGGACAAAATTAGAGAACACCAAATGGATACGATATATTTTGGAAAATATTCAAGACAATTACATTGACACTTTTCCACACAATAAATACAACGTAGAAAATTTGGATAATGAAATAAATCCTCATCTAAAACTCTGCATATGCAATATTTGTAATAACATACAAAAACTACCTGTATACATTCAAGAATGCTAGCATTCATTTTGCATGAACTGCATCCTGCCCAAGATTGAAGAAAAACTATTGACTAGCACTATGTGTCCAGCATGCGGCAGGGTTAAAAGATGGAAAACAGGTCTTGGGGTGTATGGAGAGCAAAAGGTGAAGGTATTCATGTAGAAATTAATTCATTAAAAGCGACTTTCTGCAGAATGCCATCTTCAGTTGTTTGAGTTCACAGCATTCTCAAGGAGCACTACATTCGTGTCCATCCAAAGTGTATAGAGATGAAGCCAGAAGCAAAAAAACGAAAGAAACTAGAATAACAATACAAATAGGATTATTTATTGGTATCATTTGCATAAATTTTCTTATTTTACATACCTTCGACTTCCACCATGTTCTTCTCCGATTTTTTCAGTAAAAAAATAGCCACAGCTAGCATGCATCTGCCTGTTGTCATAACTCTTTTAAAAAACTGTTAGGGCTTTGTGCTTGATATTAATGCAAAGGTACATGCTTAAAGATGATAACAAAACCTGAGTTAGCATCTGATTAATTTTTTTACACCTCTTCTTCCACATTTTCTCTACACCTGTAAATTTGAAGAAAAAAATGTGTTCCTCGCCTCCAGCTTCATAATGTTCTGTCGCGTGGACATGAATAAAATCTGTGGCTGCACTTACCTTGGTAAGAGATAGGGCTGCCAGACCAATAGGTCAGCAGATTTAATTAATAATGATGTAATGTTTTAAAGGGTCGATCAAGCCAGCAAAAAAAATATAATAATGAAAAACGTGCGCGCACGTGCCATTTTAAAATCTAACAATGAAAACGTTTACTTGCGCATACGCATAACATTCCACCGCAAAATAAACGTGGCAGGTGCCTAATAGATAAATATTGAAACTCAGTAAGTATTGTAGCTATGCAAAATAGCATTAAAGAGTTATTAAGAAAAACGTCAGGGGGGACGGTGAACACCTAACCGCGTTCCCAGGACCTTTTATCTTCTTAATCCTCGCCTTTCCATTATAAAAAGACATGAAGAGCCGCTCCAGGTTGAGGAAGATCCTCATCTCCACCTATTTTATTTTGCGTTCTGGTTCAAGTTAATGTTATATAGCTGTCAACATTTACTTAGCCGATCTATAATTAATCATCTACATACACAAAAAAATTATGCACACAGCAGTCACACCAGTGTTCACGCTGCTCTTGTTTAATCTTTTTTTTCATATTTTCCATTATTCACTGTTTATATAAATGTACTTATTTTGCTTTTATTTTTAAAAAAATGATTTTTGCTTTTAGATGAAGAGGATGTTTGTAGTGAGTACGTAAAGAAAAAATCTTCCTCTTTCTCCACGATTCAGAGGCACTACGTTGCATACGCAAGCAGTAGAATTCAGGAAAAGTAAGTTTCCTACACTATTATTTATGTCATTGTCAGTTTGTCATTATCTGGATTTATTATAACTATTAAATTACCGAGTACGTCACGATTTTCTGTTAACGCAGTAAGAATGCGCAACGAAACACAAAGTGGCAAAAAAAGCAGGGCTGGCTTTAATCAAAGGCAGGATGACGACGACGATATTTCTATTAAATTTACAAAATTATGGAGAACTAGTAGTAGTCAATATTTATAGTTTAAAAGTTGCGGAAATAGTGCCTGTAGGTAAATAAGTGTATGTGTTTTTAACTTTCATCAACACGCTCATTCCAACCCAGTGCAACCTAATTTCTATTTAGCCTAAATTGTGACGAAAAAAGAAATGATACTCTAACTTGCCCCTCCAACCTATGATAGAAGTCACACATGCCCCGCACGCCCCCTCGTTCCCACAAAAAGATAAAACGACAGAACAAACACCCTTGTATTCGCATAGACGGCTCCAGTGCCAAGCGGTGTCCTTCAAACTCACCCCTTCCACGTCCGAACAAATTGGCAACCACCTACGCCTGATAACAAGGACTTGCTCGAATATTTTGAAAAGATCACAAACGACATAAATTTAATTAATTCTCCAACTCCCGGGAAACATAATATAAATCACCAACACAGAAGAGCTCTTGTCAATCTTGCAAGAAACCCAAACATCACCATAAAACCAGCAGACAAAGGTGGGGGGATCTGCATTCTTAACACTACCGAATACATAGACAAAGTCCACTTGCACCTTAATGATAGAAACACATACATAAAAATGCCAAATGACCTAACCAATGACATTAGCAAAGAGGTAAAAGATTATGTGATTTCCTTTTTGTTAAACAATACATTGATAAAACGACTAGACGATTTCTAACTCCCCCGAATCCACCGCGTACATCACTATTTTACGGACTACCAAAATACATAAACCTGAGATCCCACTAAGACCGATTGTTTCGGGTTGTGACAGCGCCACAGACAACCTATCAAAATACGTAACACATTTCATCCAACCTTTGGTCACGAAACTACCGTCCTACATTAAAGACACAAAACACTTTCTCAGAGGATTGCGGGAGCTCCCACCTATGCCCGAAAATGCTTTTCTTGTAACAGCAGACGTTACGGCTCTATACACAAACATCCCCCATGATGAAGGAATTAAAGCAGTACTCGATTTTATAAAACAATTTAGAAATGAAATGCCTAAATATACCCCACCAAATCATGTCTTTCACACGCTGCTGCATCTCATTCTTAAAAACAGTTTTTTCAAATTTATGACATCATTTTATCACCAAATTAAAGGAACGTCCATGGGTACAAGAATGGCCCCATCTTACGCAAATCTATTTATGGCAGTACTTGAAGGCCTAATCATAGCTGATTTTCCCGGTTTTATTGAATTCTGGAAGCGCTTTATAAATGACATTTTTTCATATTTACGGGAACTGAAGTACAATTAAATCAATTATTCACACACATGAACAAAATTCACCCTTCCATAAAATTTACTTTTGAGTATTCAAAAACAGATATTCCCTTCCTTGACACACGCATATATATTGACCAGTCTCGCAAATTACAAACAACCCTATTCCGAAAACCTACTGATGGAATGATGCTTTTACACTACTCCTCTGAACACCCTCATCATGTTAAAGCTAGCATCGTATATACCCAGGCATTGAGATATTGCACAATCATATCCAATGACCAAAATTTAGAAAAGAATTATATACTCTTGCACGCACATTCCTGGCTAGAGGATACCCCTTAAATCTCATAATTGATAAATTTTCAAAGGCTCTGGATTTTTTGAGAAATGAGCTCCTCGAACCCGTCATGCACACTCACGTAGAAGAAATCACACCACTCATCACTCCATTTTCCCCTGTTGGTATGGCGCAAAGTAGAATTATTCACAAACATTGGTCAGTTATCGAGAAAAACGAGACTTTAAAATCGATCTGGCCGTCCCGCCCGTTAACTGCATACACACGGGGCACAAGCCTAAGAGACACTTTGGTTAAATCGGCCCAAAAACCTTTGTATTTATATAAAAATATTTTTTTTCTGTCTACATATATATATTTTAGGTAAAACATTATTGTGGTTTTCTTCAACAGCCTTTTCGTCCTTAAGTCAAAGGTCCTATTAAGCAATTATATTTTAGGGGATAAAACTCCTTCTCAAAAGGGCCAAAAATTCTCGAATTAATCATTTTTCGTCTTTTAATAAAACGGATCGAAAACTCCCGCCTTTTTGCAATCGGATCGAAAATTCCCGCCATTTTTCAATTTGCAATCGGATCAAAAATTCCCGCTTTATGCTTCCTTTTGCGTCCGAAAATTATCCAGACATAAGGATCGAAATTTACCGCTCCCAGATTCGAACATTCTTGTTTACATCAAAGTCCGCAACCACCATGTTTAATCAAATAAAGCGTTCGAAAAAATATTTTTGGGGGGCCTAGACACAACCAAAATCTTATTGACATTATCTGCGAGATTCTCCAACTGTAAACATTGCTATCAACATATTTTATTTATTTTCAGTATGTTCAATTTGCATATAGCTAATGCGCACATCGCGACCGTTATTTTTCAATCTGGTACACACTTCTTTCTAAGAAAACGAACGGGGACTTCTGTAATCGCAATGAGTTTGCTCGGACACTCTCCTGTTGGGCAGATAAAACATGTTTCACAGAAACAGGGAAGAAGCGGTACCTGCTCCTGATGAAGGCCGTTTTGGCAAACTGATCATTCTCGTTGTTTTGACAGTCGGCTCCGTTCGGTTTTCTTCCGTTCTGTTTCATTCTCATTATTCGTCTCAGCATTATTATTATATAATTTTTTTTGCGCAGATAATGTCGCTGAACGCAACATACGCCGGTGAAGGAGATATAAAAAGACAGAAATTTTCTTCAGCAATCTTAACAATAGCAATATCCAACAAATACGCGGCGAAATTTATAAGTCTATAAATGGTGACAGTTTTTTCCCAATACACACATGGCCTTTAGATATGCAGTTATTATTTATTAACCTCACTCTATCCGATTCAGATACTTTTAAATTAATTTTATTAATGTTTGGAAATGGTTGCTCCCCACAAATTTGCATACAACATATTTTATGTAGCCACTTTAACAAAAACGCTAGGAAAACCATAGAACGCATCCACCAAATTAGATGGATTACAACCAATTTGGAACACAAATTAAACACATGGTATTATTTTGACATATTTGAAAACAAAATGCTCTCTTTAAGTGGGATACCCAGGGAATCGTTCTAAAACTATTTCACATGCACCTCTCTTTTGGTTTAACCCTCCCCTTTTTAACCCCGACAAAATAAATGATAAAGTGTTATTCGCTATTTTTTGCTTTGAAATTTTAGTCTTTAAACATGGACTGCGATCAACTCAGTACTGGCGTTCCAGAAGACTTTGACATGTTTGCTCCTCCAGAAGACGCCCCTATCTTCGTGCACCAAAGACACCTCGAAAAAGAAAAAAAACAAAGCTTGGACTTGCTCCTAAAAGAAAAATTAAAAAAAAAACAGAAATCGAGAACTTTGGGCCATGCATAAATATCATCCCCACCATTTCCCTAACAAAAAACCGAACTGCCCACTGGGAGCAGATATGTCAACATAAAACCACCTCCCTTCACCATATTCTTCTGGAACAAGTCAATGAAAACATCACGCACATACAATCTAAATTAAACCAAATTGAATTACAATTACAGTACATACATATACGTACACCCATACCAGACAACGTAACGTGCGGCCAACCCTCTCCAGGTAAGTCAGGTAAGTATCCCTCTACACCTCTGTCTCCACCTGTGACCACAAACAAGAAAAAACCAATAACTAAAAGAACTACACTCCTTCCAAAAGATGAAATTCCAAATCAAACGCAGCGACCAGTACCACTCATGAATCTCAAAATCCGACCACCTAAATTATACTACAAAAACACCAACTCCAATTCCAATCGAAAAAACACCAAATCCAATGACCACCATAAAAATCAAAGAAAACCAAAACAAAACAATTATCAAACCCAACAAAAAGAATATAAATCAACAGCATCAGAAAGCACAATAAAATACAGGGATTATCGCTATTTCTAGTGATATATCTCTCACACACATACACCTCCCCACTGCCATGGTAAGCCCGTACAAAATTATTTTTCCAAATAAATTTAAATCAACAAATTATGCTATTTTTTTAATTTCAACGAAGTGCAAATTTGAACAATCTCTGTACCCACCCATATACAAAATATTTTGAGAACAAGCGCGCTCGCAACATGCACTAGTGGCACTATCGCTTGCTATATTACCAATTTTATCTAAGCTTCTAGGCAAGAGGCTGTGGAGCGATATGCGTGACAAGATTAAAGCCACCGTCTTGCAGTAGTCACAAATTTCTTACCTCAAGTTTCTGGGGTATCGCGGGAATAAATGGTAAAGGCACGCGCGATATATTGTTATAGACTGGCAAAGGTTGTAGCTTTTTCACCACGGACTTCTAGGCTACAACCTGTTAGGGCAAAATGCGGCTTATGACTTAATATAAGTGTTCTTAAATTTTGCTGATTTACCATAACTACAACTGCTCGCGAAGGGCTGCATGGGAGGGTAAGACGCGTATCGGATTGCGGACGCGTATTGGTGCATTTGACGCATAACCACTGTTCGGCACTGATGCGGTTCATCAGGGTGCGGGGTTAACTGTCCTGTCGTTATCCTTTTTTTTTTGGGGGGGGGGTGAAGGGGCGCACGGGGCACGTGTGACTAGACTTATGGGTTAAAAGGGGAAAGTTATAGAAATACGGACTAAAGTTTGAAGGACACCGCTTGGCACTGGAGCCGTCTATGCGAATACAAGGGTGTTTGTTCTGTCGTTTTATCTCTTTGTGGGAACGAGGGGGCGTGCGGGGCACGTGTGACTTCTATCATAGGTTGGAGGGGCAAGTTAGAGTATCATTTCTTTTTTCGTCACAATTTAGGCTAAATAGAAATTGGGTTGCACTGGGTTGGAATGAGCGTGTTGCTGAAAGTTAAAAGCACATACACTTATTTACCTACAAGCACTATTTCCGCAACTTTTAAACTATAAATCAAAGGCAGGATGACGACGACGATATTTCTACTAAATTTAAAAAATTACGGAGAACTTGTAGTAGTCAAGACGACGATTTCGATGATGAACATCGCTTAGATGATGAAACTCCTACAACCAAAAATAAAAGAGACGGGACAGAACACTTAACAGGAAAATGTTCCCATGGAACAGGGTAATAAGTAATTTTTTACTTAGATTTGCTTAATACTTTTGTTAAAGTTAGATAATTAATTCACGTTATCATTAATTTTAGTTATCTTAAGAATTTCCCATGTAGTCACATTTAAAATAAAACTTTCAGGGTTTAAAAACAAGTTCTCAACTTGCTCGCACAAATTTGTGATCGCTTTCAAACACCACCAAAGGCGACCTCTGAAGTAGACTTTAGAGTTGTGCAACTTAAAACTTCCGAAGTGTCAAATGTGATCGTTGCTGGAGTGAAAGAAAGTTATCTTCAGCATCTAAGCGTGATAATGGTAACAAAATAACTTTTGATATGAAGATATATTAGAAGATTAGAAGATATTGATAATGACTTATTTATTATCATTCATCTTAATGTGCTCAAAAATATATGTGGAGAACTTTAGAGTTGTGCAACTTAAAACAGTCGAAGAATTGGAGGAGTTTGTAGAAGAATTTAAAAAGAAAGAGAAATTTGCTTCTTTGGTAAGAATTTCTACTTTACTAGAATCAAAGTAAAGGAATCTTTAATATAAACTTGCAGGTGATGATAAATATTTTGTACTTCATTTTTTTTCATTACTAGATAATTACTATTTAGGTAACGGAGTTGAAAAGAGTTTACATACTATTTTTGGTAGATTTTAGCAAGTTCAATACAAAAGTTCTTTGTCTGATAAACATACAGTCAATAGTGGTGTACCACAAGGGTCAATTTTGGGCCCACTACTATTTATTATATTTTTCAATAACTTTTGTACCGAGACAAATACATTTTTAGAAATAATGCTAAGGAAATTTCTACTTCTGCACATAGTATAACCCACGAAAGGTTTGCCAAAAGTTGTAAGCACACATTGATTGATTATAATGATGTTTCAGATGAAAATTCCCATGTGACAGATAACCTTCCAAACATTATAATTATCAAAAATATCAATACAAGTTGAGTTGGGAACAACAAGAAGATAGGGACTTACTCAAACTTCAACACAGAGGGTTTTCGGAACGACCTGCTATATATAAACGATAAGCATAATTTAAATTCAGTGAATGATGTAAACCTACTTATACAATGCTTTCCATGAAATCTTGTCAGATATTCTAAACAAACATGCTCTATTAAAACCGATGACTAAGTCTCAGTCTCAATATGCGAACTTGTGGCATGCAGACATTTGCTCAATATAAATATTTAAGGAATAAAACAAACCATAGTATTAAAAATAGGATATTCCATTATTATTAAATTATTTTCACACCAATAAACACAATATTAAAAAGTTTTAGAAGAGCATCAATGATTTTTTAAATAAAAACAGGAAACAAAATTCACTGATTCAAAAGATATTGCCTCCTTGATAAACTTGCATTTCACCAATGTGACTCCAGAACTGATTAAAAAGTTGCCAAAAAGCTCCTCAAAAAGAAATTTTAGTGACTTTTTAAAAGATAGAAATTCTTTTTTATTTTTTTTGTTCTCCAATCTCTTCCTAAGTGGTGGAAATATTTATCTGCACTGGATCGAACAATTTTCCTATTAAACTTGTGATCTCATATCTAATCCGTTATCGATTATAATTAACTAGTCGATAAAGCCCGTGGAAAAATCCACCCAGGCAAAATAAAAATGAAAAAGAAGTGTCCTGAATTTTGAGACGTCAGCAACTCATCCATAAAAAAAAATTAAAACCTTGTTTTCACGTTGCCTATATTGTGTAGAGCATAAAACTGCTGATTTGATGAGCGGTTATTGAGGTGTAAGGGTTTAAAAACTTTGCCGGCGTTAGCAAAGATACGTCAAAACCTTAAAATTATTTTTAGAAATTTGTATACCTTTTGCCTTCATTGTACAGATCTTGAAATGCTTTTCACGAAAATGTATGGAATCATGTACTTTTGATAAACGGTTGCGGAGATATTAGGGTTTGAAGGTGCTTTGATGAGGTCATCAACCCATCTATTTCGAAACGGATCGGGGCCCCAGGTTTGAGGAAATTACCCAAATTGATCCTAGGTCGTCTCTAGTTATCAACGCGGTGAAAAATCATTGACGTCACCACCTCGTTTCCAAGTAATTTGGCTTCAAAGTTTTAAGTGCACTGTAATTGCTTCATTAATTTAATATACTTTCCTTTGACGTCAACATTATGTTAACATCAAGGTTTAGTACTTTACAGAACAAATTTATAGGTGATGTTTTATAGACTTTATCAAAGGAAGTAGTAAATATAATAATCCACTTTGCAAAAGTTACAGACATACACACGGAACTGGCGTATTATTATATAGACTAGTCGATAAGGCCCCTGGAAGAATCCACTCAGGCTTTAGATTACGTTGTTTTGTAGATTTTGCTAACGTCAGCATTGCATACAAATAAAATTTGTGGAATGTAGTTTATCTGTTGCCTGTAATGCATGCAGATTGAAACACTGATAGTTGCGATATATATATATATATAAGTGTTTTAAAATTTTGCTGACGTCAGTAAAGTCCTCTAAAGTACAAATAAAATATTTCTTCAGAAATTTGCACTGCAAAATCCAATTAGGCAGGAGTATCTTGGAAAAGAAAATCGTCACTTGTATTTTGATGACGTCTGCCAGAACCTGTCAATACACAATATTTTTTTCCTGAAATTTGTTTTCACGCTGCTTCCACTGTGTAGAACTTGAAACGCTGATCAAAATAATGTATAAAATCACGTACAACACCAACAATAATAATAAAGTCAGAAATGACACATCGCAAATATTTACATCTTATAAAGTGATTATGTTTGATTACGTTGTAATCTTTAATATTTTAATCAAGTGTCAAAAACATCAAATTTCTATCTGGAAAATCATTTATTCGGTTACACACTATCCTGTTCCCCAAAAATATACACAAAATGTAAAGATTATATAACCGGTTAAGAACACAAATTTTTTTTTAGTATGATGATCTGTAGTGACCTTTACCAACCATTTAAAACGTAAATGTCAAAAAAGAATAAGGAGTAAATTTTGAATGAACAAAGATATTATTTTTGGAATATATACGGTCCGTCCTTATACAAGTTAACACAAAAAGGAAAACAGATTGGTTTTTGAAGAGCATATCCAAATCAACTAAAATCAGTTTATTTAGCATGTCCTATATTGCCATTGCCCATAAATCTTCCACATAAAGGTTTATGAAACACATCAAATTAAAGAAAAATCAGGCATTTCATCATACAATATAAAAAACAAAAAAGTTTTAGTCAGAACAATTGTAATTTTTTCAGTGTAAACAAACACAGTTATTACTACAATTTTGAAGTTCTCAACAAAAACGTGAATTTGTTCTTTCAGCACATATATATATTGCATGTGGTCTTTTTTGCAACATAAACAAAAACACAACAACCATACCACCCTCTCATAAATTAAAATAAAGTCACGAACACACGTAAATTGCCAATAATGTCTACAACCCCTGTAAAAACTGGCATTATAGAAGAAAATAATTTACAAAGAGGTGGCAAGCCACCGCAATGATGAACTCAACCTGTTAGGTCTTTGGAAACAAGCTAGAGGTTGTACTCCTCTAGAGAATATGCCTCTAAAAAAAAAAAAATAAAAAAATAAAAAGTACACAACACATTTGAAAAGATGAACAGAACTTTAACCAAGGGCAGGTAGATTTCGATCCATATTTCTGAACCTAAGTACCCTGGATGTCTAGCTGGGTCACCTCGAAGAGGTCCGCGGACGGTCATCAGCAGAAACTAGACATTCCTATCTTCCTGAAGTAAATTTTGACCACTTTCTGTTTAACTGTGCTATTCTTTGTTTTTAACTCACGTAATAAGTGAAGTCGTTACTCTCCAAAGACAAGATCATGTGTGATCAAACCCCCCTGCTAATTTTTATTTTAATTTTTTATTTATTTATTTTTTTTAACTGGGGTAATAAGTGGAGTCGTCACTCTCCAAAGACAAGACCTAGTATGATCAACCCCCCTTGCTAACTTAATTTTTATTTTATTTTGTTTTATTTTTGACTGGGGTAATAAGTGGAGTCGTCACTCTCCAAAGACAAGACTGAGTGTAGTCAAGCCCCCTTGCTGACTCATTCCAGTTAAAATATTCTTATCTCAGCTCTTCTAAAAACATATGACTCGGGACTGTTAATAAGGCGGCCATCACAGAAAATTACTGCTCTATCGTTGCAATGTATCCACCTGTGTGCCATTTGGTCGAAGGCTATGGTTGTGTAGTGACCATTATTTAAGTTGCCGCAATGGTTGATAATAGCCCTTAATTGAAAATTTTTAGGCTGACAAAAGTTTAACTGGATGTCAGAAACAAAAAAATAAAAAATATATAACTACGCTTCAAATTCTGAAAAAAACTATTCCACTTGTCATCCTGCAAAGGTTCAAGTTCATGATTTTGCAGGTAGCTAGCTAGCTTATTACCATCATAATTCGTGCTCATAAAAGAAGAAAAGTTTGGAAACTAAGGTAGCTAGCTATAGATAATTAAAAAAGAGGAATCACAACAGAAGTCATAGGTTAGAGCTAGTCATATGGGATGGGGAGCTGGACTGGGATGCTAACATTAGCTAGCTAACAGTAGCTGAGACACCCAGGTAAATATACTTAAACTGGGAACACTTAGCTAAAACTAAATCTACCTATTTATGCTTAGTAAACCACATATAAAGAGAAGCAATAGTAGCAATTAGTAACATTACAGTTCAACAAATCAAAGTTTTCTGTTTTTTAATCAGCCAACAGCTTTATGTAGCATTTTGAATTTCAGGACAATATATTAGTTATGCGGCAGGGCACATGAATTATGCAACAAAATGTAAAGAAATATGGCTACATACGCGGTAAAATGTAAAAAATGTGGCTTTTCCTTGGAAATGCGAGTCTGCTTGATCCACTGACATAAAAACCAAACGTCTAAAAATATCAAAGTTCTTACTATTTGTGATTTCAAATCCACTTTAAACTCTAGCCTTTGTTTTCTACTTCTAACTTTACTTTACATCTAGCTCCACTTCTCACTTCCTTTTTTTACTTCTTCATTTGCTCTCTTTTCTTTTTAAATACATAGCTATGCTTTTTTAAACCACTTTTTTCCCTTTTTTCAAGGTAAAGGGATCGTTCTTGTGTGCTTTTTTTGGTGGCCTTTATTTTCTAGTTCTAAATTTACTTTACTTCTACCTCCACGTAGCTCCACTTTCACTTCCAACTTCACTTTTCTACTTCTTCACTTCGACCTTTTTTATTTTAAATATGCTTTTTTGAACCACTTATTTTACTTTTTTCAAGATTGTTCTTTTGTGGGTTTTTTTAGTGGCAAGAGTACACCATTTTTTGAAAGTTAGCCGTTAAATTTATTTTAGCAAATCAAATTGACTCGTTTTCATCACGTTATTTAAACAAAGTAAACCCGCTAGCAAAATGGACATAATTTTTTCGGCGACTTCAAAGAGAATTTCGGCAACATCAAAGGAAAATGACAATATCAACCTTGCCTGTCACAGACAGACGGACACACTTAGCGTTTTATTGTATAGATTTTTCGGCTACATCGAAGGAAAATAAACACATCCACTTTGGCTGTCACAGACAGACAGACAGACAGACAGACACACTTAGCGTATTATTACATACACTTTTGTCCAGACTGGCACGCTATATCAATGATTTACCACCAAACATTTCTAACTGAATAATGAATCAAAACTATTTGCCACAGCAAATTTTGGTGGCAAAGAGGGATATTAAAGCCTGTAAAGAGCTGCGATATTCCTAAAAAGACGAAAATTTAGAGGCATTATTATTTTTACTTTTAAAAACATATTTAAACAGGGCATTTTACTTAACACGGAGGTTCTCTCCTGTACAAGAAAAACTAACAGTTGAGAGTAAAAAGAATAAATTCATGTATATAAAAATATAAGCTAACAAACAAACATGATCACCAAATGATCTACTCACATCCGCGATCATGTTTTGGAGGCAACAAAGATACACCTTTGTCATTCTTTTGTCCTAAAACATAATCAATCGTTTCAAAAAAAACCATTGAACTGTTGAAAAAGTTGTTTTGTACATAGTTTTATTTTTATGAAAAGGAAAAAAATTCATCTTTAAAATCTTTTTTAAAGTTAAAAAACCTTATTTTTGGCCTTTTAATTTCGAATAACCTGTAAGTATTGGGTCGAGGGGGTGGAAAACAATTCCAATAATTGCAATTTCGAATAAATAATGTTTGAATAACTGAGGGAAATTTACGTTGAATTCTGGTAAAAAGTTCAGGAAGAAATAAGATCTCATCAAATAACCGAAAATTTCAAATAAGTGCAGGTTCCGATAACCAGGAGTCTACTGTATTTTGAGTTATAATGGTATCGCAGGATAACCTGAAGACCACAACAAGCTACATTAAAGGCGTTTAGAGATTTTGTTCAAAAAGTAGTCTGGGGGTGGAGGTTGACATTACAACTATCAAGCATTATCTACAAGGTTTGAAAACATAATATGGTGAAATTGTGGACCCCAAAAGTATAAAAAGGTGGAAAACATTGGTCACCAGAAACATAACTGCTGTGTGTTGTCATCAAATGTATATAAAAGAAAAGGAAATGGTCGGAAAAAGGACTGACCATGTGTTCACATTGCAAGATCTTCATGCAAAAACGATCAATAGCAAAATATCAAAGCTTGTTTTGCAAAGAATCCAATCAGAAGATTATTGTCGCAAGTTACAAGAACCAACGCAAGTTACATCAGAGCGTTTTAAATAGAAATCCTAAATAACGCGAAGATTCAATTAGGAATGCTGTTCGGGGATAGTGGAATATTGGTAATAGGTTACCATATTTTAAAGGAAAAAAAACAAGAAGGACACACTGGTTGAAATTCGAAAAAGTGATAGGACTTATTGAGAAAGTTGGCCCAAACTCCCTGAACATGTACAGTAAGCACAACTGTAGGCTTTAAGAGAAGCGATTGGAAAGTATACCGGTAATAATACTGATTTTTCAAATTTACTAGTTGTTGTAGAAAAACTGGCTCCTAAAATCGCCCTATTTTTGTCGCTAGGCAAAATATACTTTCATTTTTAAATTAATTATGTAGTCTAGATATCATTGCTCAATATCACAAAGATTTCAATTTATTATATTTTTATACATATCTTTAGTGGTCATTGTGGCTTGCTTTAGTTTATTCTTAAAGCTTGTAGGATTAGCTTAAATAATAAAATCAAATCACATGCATAATAGGTCTTGGGAAAAAATGGCAGACTGAACATCACTTCTTGCTTAAAAATATAAGACTCATTTATCACATAATTTTAAATTTCTGGAGGCTGTTTCAATAAGACATCAATGTTTTTTTCTATAAAAAAATTACTATCTGTATTATAATACCCGTATACGTCTGTCTGTCGGTCGCGTAAAATGGTAGCGTAGCTGCGCGTCGCTCCTTCCCACTAACCACGCCTGAACATTTTCATCGTCCAAGCAACCTTTTTATGCATCTTTTTAAAGTCACGTCCCCTTTTAACACCATCCTCGCCACTTAAAAAATCGACATTTTTGACCTAGCCACCCCGACCATTAATCCGGACTATTATTAATCCAGAGTTATAAACCTGTCAACCCTTTTGGGCCGGACTTTAATTTTATTAACCAATCAGCAACCTTATTCGTTTTACGTATTTACGCAACCCAGCGTATTAGGCTGGGGCGTACACGAGATCACCAGAATATACATACGCAGGCACGAGACCAAGAAGACGGATTGGTTTTACACACTTTTCCCATTTTCTTTGAAGCACTTAGCTATACCTTAACGTTTCACCCCTCAGCACGTAGTGTAGTGGGTTCGTCTGCGGCTCCCAGTTCTACGGACCGCGGATCGAATCCCGCTCACTGCTTGGCAGTATGTTAGTGATGAACAAAGCAGTTCTTTCTTCAATATCCTGCTGTGTGTTAATATTGAATGGGTTGTTCCTAGCATTGGACATCTTACGTTGAACGCTCGGAGAAAGGCGGAAAGGTCTACAACTGAGGTGGATTTAGACAACAGAGACATAATCAGCAAGACGGACTTAGCCAGGGGGGAAACAAAAGAGGACTTTGATGCACTTCCAAAGTGCAGGAGTTACAGATAATGCTTGCAGGATAGAATTAGCATAGCATGTATTCCCTTTATTAATCAGACCAGTATGAGTTGGTTTTGCTGGAGTGCTGTTGGTAGGCGGTTCTGGGTCCAGGTGCAAGTGACTTTTATCCACAGTTGGCCTTTCTTGTTGGTGCTGTTGTTGTTGCTGCGGGCTTGTAACCTTTGGCAATAGAGGGGTAGGCACAGATGTTGAGCCTGACGCAACATTGCAGCCGCCTTGGTTCCACGTAATTGAGTCCCCGGCTAGCCAAATGCAGAAGGACCATAAAAATGTCGCCTAATTTCCGGACGGCTTGAAAAGCTTCTTTGTTTGGGAAACCCAATCTTTTTAAACAAATTGCAACTGACCGAGAGCAATATCCACGTGCACCCACTTCGATCGCGAACAGATTTACTTGCTGCGAAAGGCCTACCGATTTTGATTTTTTGCTAGATGGGTGACTACCTGCTTTAACAAATTCTATATTATTTAGGTGCTTTAGAGGAGATGAAATAGATTTGGAAAACGTGGTGATCAACTGTGAAAGTTCGCGCAAGACAGAGTCGTGACGAAACGTAAATCTACCCTGTGTTCAAGATGTTTTGCAGGCCCCTAAAATGTGAGCTGTAGTGCAGGCTTGTTTTCCACACAAAAAACAGAAGGATTCGGTACATATACGGCAACGCCTTAATTTGCTCAGAGAAGGAAGGTCCAACTTACTTGCACCTGTAGTTGCGAAGCTCCGCTCACATCCTTTTCACCATCAATTTCTTTTACAGTCACTGATACTAATTTCCTGTAAGAATGAGACTGTCTAAGAGAAGTTTCCTTAGGTTTAGGACAGAGACCTAAATCGTTCTTACCGAAATGGGGTGGACCCATAATTTCTTTAATCTTTAAGTCTGTTTCAGAAATTCTGACTGAATTGGACACGCTCCATCTACCAACCTTTAATGTTGATACAGCTGCCCAAACCAATTGATCTTTAGAATCCCTTAGCAGCAAGTGTCCACTGATCTTAGCGGACTTGAGTATGAAAGTTAGGCTTTTTATCGGTAGAGAGCAAGGTGAGCTGGAATCATAAAGACATAAATCAGTGGTATAATGGTAAAGATTGAGCCATTTCCTTATAAATACTGACACCTTCCGTTCGAGGGTGCTGACACAAGACATTGCAACTTCCGTATAACAGCAGTGGCCACTGAATGCGCTGGGTTAATAGATGTTGTAAAATCCACAGCTTTTTAGGGCCTTTATAAAACGACTTTTCAATAATAGAGACCCCTGCAGACAACTTCTCATTAAGTTTGTCAATAGCCTTCCTATCGGAGATAACCATCCATAATACGGCCTAGAAATCGCACAGACATGGGAATGGATAGAAGGAATGTAGGAAGAGAAGTCTGTGGGGTCAGCAGGCTTTTGGACAGCAAAAGGAGTTGGATTGAGTGACTTACCTTTTATGATCACGATGGTGCGTGATTTGTTGGCACGAAAATCCATGCCAGCCTATTTTAGTGCTGCAGTACACCTGGACAAAAGCGTTTTGGTACCAGACCCTGATGAAGACATCAGGTTGATATCGTCCATAAAGGCTCTAATCAAGGAGAGTGACACTTTGCTTGATGTGATAAACTTAAGAGCGGACGCCAGTAATTTATACTTAAGAATAATATTGATGCCTGCAAGGAAAAGGATAATTGATAGTGTACAGCCCCCAAAATTTCCCCCGAAAGTTTATGCTAATTACTTGGTGCAAGCGGAGAGAATGATTTGCTGTAGATGCCAATGTAATAATTTCTAATAAAAGAAATCCACTGTGGAGTAACACCATAGCGCAAAAAGGTCGAAAAAAAAGTCGACGAGGAATTGAAGGGTAAGCACTTGCTATATCTAGCCAGATGGTAGCTAGATCCGACTTAGAAAAGCAGGCATCTTTAACTTAAGTGCTGACCAAACCATCGACATGTGTTCCCAGCAACCTGGAACCTTATTTAATACACCCCTTCTGAACAGTATGATGCTAAATATAGTTAGGTAACTACCATCTTATTACTGTCATGGATACTTAATCACCATGAATAAACTGTGCTAAAAGGGTAATAAATGCATGTGCAACACGGTTTACCTGTATTAAGCACTCAGTCCAGTGTAAACAACAGGCTGTTTCCTGTGTTTCTGCTTAACCGAAGCTGCGATAAAGCTTTTCTATAAAAGGGTATTGTTCCTACATGAATGTGCGACATTGTTTAACTGCACGGAGTAACATTCATTTTTGAACTTTCACTTTGATCATTTTCTAAACAATAACAAAGTCTGGTCTGGTGTTTTTTGCGATGCCGGGGTAACAACGCGTTGTAGACTAAGTTAATTGTGCAAGAAAGTTTTTTTTGAAAAAATATATTATACCTGAAATACCATAATGCTCTGTGCGCTACACAACAAATACGACATTCTGCATACCTGTACTAGAGTGCTCCACCTGAATGATTGGCACAGTTTACGGTTCTTATTAATTGCTCCACAGGCTTTCGAATGCTGGGTAACACTTTTACTTGTGTCGCTTACCCCGGCTAGTATATTTAAATCTCGACTAGCACAAAATAAATAAAATATTGAAACAAATAATCTGTCTGCGCGCAATAAAAAAGTTGTGCTAGGGAAATAGGAATACTAAATGCGATATTTTTAAATTTAATCTAAAGAACGGTCGAAATCGTTGATTTTGCTACGACTTCTGTATAATAGTAGCTGTTTTTTTCTGTTCAAATGTTTTTGCATACTGAAAACTTTTTGACTTTTCTGATACGCTATATTAGCTTTTTTATTGTCTTCTTTGAAATTTCTCTAATTTCTGCCTGATTGCAACTGCATTAAAATTTCAAATATGTGCACATAAAAGTCATATTGCATTTTTTTCCCCCCACCCCATAGAATTTCATAATGACCCCCCCCCCTTATTTTACTAAAATGTCAAATCCCATTTTATTTTGAACCTCCCATATTAGGCTTTTATAATTTCACAGAATTGATGATGAGGTGACAAAACAGCTAGCTGTAATGATATTTCTTGTCTAATGACAGCTGGTTCTACTATAGTTAGAGGTTGCAACCCTCTAGAGATTTTTCAAAAAAGCAAAATCCCCCTTTTTGCAAGGATTTCCTAAAAACATTGACCGTAAAAGGCAGAAAAATACAACAGCGACAGAACGCAACACTAAAAAATAAATATTAAAGCAATTCAAAATGAATTGAATAGGTACAAATGAGATAAATAAAACTTATCATAACGTGAATATCCTTAAACGGATAAATTTAAAATTATTCTTTAGAGAATGTGTTTAAGAAGCAAACAACTATCTGCGCGCCAGGACTTGTGACCCTGGCTGTAGCTTTCCACATGTGTTATGGAGCTCCAACACTCAGCCTTACACAGATAATTGTTGCTGTGGACCTGCCTAAACAATGTGTTTAGTGCCAGGAAGATTTGTTGTACTTGACTTCATTAATTACAAGCTCGTGAGCTTGTATTAAAACGCAAATGTGTCCTACAAGAATGGAAATTTTTGCCTCTCTGAGCACCGACACGGGAGTCGTCGTGTGTTCGAATCTCATCTTGGTAACTATTTTTACTTTTTTTTTCTTTTTTCTTTTTTAAAAAGATAAGACAAGTGTTCAAAACACTTGTTTAAAGGTGTTTCCACCAAACTTTTTAAAAGTGAATGTAGGCAGAATTAACTGAATTAATGAATTTCGCAAATTTTGGGGTTTGTGGGTTTGTGGTCTTTCTTCTTCCTGTCAGTCGGTTCACCCAAGACGGACCCATCGAAAATTAAAAGTTCGAGGAATTTTCCGTTCAGGAAGGTCTCACAAATCAATTTTGAAAAATAAGTGTGTAACAAATATTATTGCGTATCTGAATAGTAAAATATGTCGTGTCTAACTTCGTAACAAAAATCCCAATTTGATAGACAGCTTTTTGTAAACTTTATTCGCGAGGTTGTTTGCGTATATCATGCGTCTTGTTTATCTTTAGAAAGCAACTGGACAATTTGACAGACAATGTTTTATTTGTGGCAAAATGTTTAGTCGTTTGACAATGAATATTACTAAGTTTTTAAAAAAACGATGACGTTGTCAAAAATGCCCCTGAAATACGAAGAAGAGAAAGAGTGGAGTGTTTCCGTGCCTTTAAAAACAGTATTTACAAAGAAAACATAAAGCAGAGGAATACAGGAGCTGGTCATGTGTTCTCTTTGAAATACATTTTATGCTAATTCATTTATTACAAGGAAGATGAAAGAATGTGAAAAAGGTTGTTGCGCCTCTAAAATTGCTGTACCACTCTTGATGTTAGAAAAGAAAAACTCAACAAAGACACATACAGCCTATGAGAGATGATGTAGTTCTTGATGCAAAATCTGACTCAAATAAAAAAGTGAATAGGCGAGCGGATAAAACGTACGAGGCAAGGCGAAATCATCTTTACACTCATTTTAAATCATTAAGAACTTAATGATAAAACTTAGAACTTGTGATAAAACTTAGGAGGCAATTGAAATCTATACTGACAAGCATTCTAACACACCATAGAGATATTATAAAAAGAGAAAGAGACACAACGGCTATTCAAGCTATTGCAGTAGGCGCGTCCCTAAAGCAGTTCATGAAAATTTTAAGTTCTGGAAGCAGGTGCATTCATGAAAATTTAAAGTTCCCGAAGCTGGATTGTTTCCTCTGATCCAAGAAAATGTGATCAAAGAAAATGTTTCGATTGTTATTTCGACCAATCAAGGTTTGCAAAACTTAATATTTTGTTATAATTAACTGCACGTGTTAGCATAGTTTAGAGTCGGTAACACGACTTTTGCAGTTGATCGGAGAAATAACACGAAAGAAAATCGTCGTGAAACAAATATTTAAGCGAAGACCTGAAAAATAAATGTAAACAAATGTCAATGATTAGAAGCATTTAATTTTAAACCATAGGTAGAAAGGATTTTTACCACATATAATGAAATTTATTAGCAGTACTAAACAAGCTCAAAGATTTTGATAAATATATCACTGAGCTTTCTTAGCCAAGCAGAGTTAGATAGCTTTTAAATGACCTGTTGTTGTGGACACCAACAAATCTCACTAACATATAACATAACATATAAACAAATAGATTTTGCAGAAAGAGTGTTCATTTTATTTTCCCTGACTGATGTTAAAATCCCCTGTTTTCCTATACGAAATATACTTATAGCTTAAAAACAATTAGGCTGAGAATGGCTGAAAAAAAAAGAATAGATAAGAACATAGAGAGAGCTGAGGTTTTATTGATAAAACTCCTGGAAAACACACGCAGACTCAAAAGCATATAGAACATCTTTCAAGGAAAAATTTTTTTTACAGAATCAATTGTTACTATTATTCGAAACGTGTATATACTTATAAACGTAATGTTACATTGTAATGCTTGCAATGTACGTACAACAAAATAAATTTAAAATGCTCAAAATATAGAATTATAAGACCAATTTCAAGCTATTAGCATGTCAAAAACACAAGGTAGAGCCAGAGATAAAAAGGGTATATCAAGATTTGCTACAGTACATACTAATAACATTTTTAATAGAACAAAATATTCGAGGTATCTATATACTTATTTATGACTAAACCAAATTTTAAACTTTCTAACTTTCCAGGTGTTGCAACGTTCATTCTGTTTTAATAAAAATTTATCAATTTAAAACTGTTCATGTGTTGGTACTTTGTGTATAGCTAGCTATCTTGAAATTGTTTAAATAACTCGATTTAGCTATCACTAATCAAAAATAGATCTTCCCAAACAATACTTTTGTCCAAAACATAATAAAATTCAATATATCTGATGTATATCAATAAGTAACTTATCAGTTTATCAATATTTTCATCTGGTACGACAGATACCTTGGCTTGTATACACATACATGTTTGTGTTAAAAACATCGTGGTTCGACACTTCCACACAACATTGCTAGTAATGCTGATCAATTTGGTTTTCTAGCGTATTGCTGATTAAAGTATTCTACCTCCATACTGAGTTCGTAAAACGTACTTTAGAAAAGCAAAGTGTGTGAAATTTTTGGTAATAATTCTCAGTTCATATATACATTGTTTCATATGAAAGCAGTTAAGTTCAGAGCTTACATCACTTGAATGTGGTCTAAATACTACAAGTCAGAACTGATAGTTCCAAGAGAAATCGTTCATTGGCTAACAATAGCGATTTAAATTCTATGTGGTTAGCCTCATTGAGGGTAATAGCTAGCTAGCCAGCTATAGCTGATGACAGGTATAGAGTAGCTCCCGAAACCTAAATATAAATAAGATAAACTTTTAAATAACTAGCCACAAACTCGCTTTTTTACAAAAACTTTTAAGTTTTTAAAGTGACGAGTTTTCCAAGACCGCCATTCTTACTTAAAAACGTGGTAAATACACCGAGTATATTTAAAGGGACACTTTATCAAGACCGAAGATTTACAGTTGAATTTTGGCCTTAAACTTTGGCTAGCTATCGTCCTTCATTAAAAGGTTATTACTAAAGTGAAGAATAAAGCCTTACTTTCGTACATCTATGAAGGATTCATATCCCGTTCAGTTTTTCCATACATACGACAACATCAAAAATGGCTACCCGACCTTGGAACTTCTTCTCCAATTAATCCTCTTGAAAATTATGCATGCAAATTATTTCGAAGGCGAGGTAAACCCTTGAGAGCTTTTTAACCAAAAACTTTGTCGAAATTCAGTGGAAAACCTGGTTATTTTCTTAATCTTTTACAAGTAAAATTGTCGGGATTATATATTAAAAGAATCGATAATTCGTCGTTTATCGAGAAACGCACAAAAAGGTCTGGGACCCAGTGACTCACCTTCTCCGCATTGTTTGTCTTAAGAATAGGAATTTAAATAAAGAAATATCGCGTTGTGTCTCTTTCTCTTTTAATAACATCTCTATGAACGCACAGATGTCTGGCCTGAAAGCTGGATTATACTAATTGACTTCCGAAAGAGCAATAAAGTGCGTGTTGTACTTTCTGTCAAAAGAGAAAGACAATGTGGCAAAATCTTTCTCAGATTTTTTAGTCCCTATACAAATGAGAACACAGGAAATTTTTGCAGTTGCAACATATGATCTCAACTTGAGCAGATATCACAAAGATAAGAGATTATGTATGTTATCAACACGATGAAAAGCTTTGAAAATGATGAATTTAAGATTTGGGACACACATTTATTTATTTGTCAAATTGCAAAACTTTACTTCATAAATAATTTTACGTTAATGAAGCTTATCAATTGGTTAAAAACGACGTTAAGTTTTCAGCCTCTGTTTTACTGAAAAACAAGCTATATTAATAAGCTCCCTTCTCGATTTACGATCCCTCTCAAATAAGCGCCCACCTTGAAAGTCAAAATTTTTTAGTATTGGTTATAAAAAAGTCTATTTAATTGTTTTTTTCTGTAGAGGTATCAGCTCTAAAGTTCTGTCATAAGAAACATCAACGAGGAGCTTTCCATAAAACTCCTAGCCTTTGGCTTGTCTAGCCCTCAGAACTCCTGGATATGCCACCAGAAGTGCTGGTCGATTAAAGGTAACAATCTTGTAGAATTTTCTTTAATTGCATTTAGAAAGATAATTCAGAATGTAATAAATTGATGATCAGGTGACAGAACAGGAAGCTGTATTGATAATACTTGTCTTAAGAAAGGTGGTTGTTGCTATGTAAGGGTTATGCCCTCTAAAGATTCTGCATTTTTATAAAATCTACCTTGTTGCAACGATTTGGAAAAATAATATGTAATGACCATTCTGCAATGCTTATGTGCGACCAATGTGGCCAAAAGGCTTTCATACTTTGAGCTTTCGTGCAGTAAAAAATGCAGATTTAGTAGCATTTAATTACGAAATAAAACGGTGTAATTTGATGTGAATAAATTTAATGATTTTTTTTTATTAATATTGGTCCATAAATGCCACTTTTCTAAATATCTCAATGATAGATCTCAAAATACTATGCCTATTTCTCTCACTGAACTGAAGTTAATAAGCTTAAATCTAAACTAAACCATAACAAAGCTACTCATATATCAGATTACCAATTTCAATAATTAAACTTTCTAGAGATGTAATATCCAATACATTCGCACATAAGGCTAACACATCATTTGTAGGAGTATTTTCAGATAAACTTAAAGTAGAATATTTACACGTTCTTTAACTCGCCTATAATTTTAAAGTTTGAACAAACTGAATAAAAAAATAAGTCAAATTTAGAAGGCAAGCTAAAGCATGTTTTATTACAAAAACATCGCCAGTGAAGCAGTTTGTGTCCTACCAATCTATGAGAATGGATTGCTACACTCTTCCGTGTTTTCCTTTTATCTTAGTACTTTTTCTGTTACAGGCGAAATTTCCGTGCCCTGTCAAGGATTGTGTTGCAGAATGTTGCTATTAAGCGAAACATTTGCAAAAAAACATGGTTGGTCAGAACCGAAATGAAAATCCGATGTAACCTTGTTTGGTTAAAGAAATTTGAAAATACGGATCCAAACAAGATGGACTCCCAGAAAATGCAGCAGTGTCCTATTGAGAGATGTGGAGCAATTTTGACAAGACTGCCTAAACACCAGCTCAATTGTCACAAAGTTTCACAGGAATTTAAATAATATGAAATTCAAAAAAAAGACGCTAAAGTTGTGACAGAAACACTTTCTGTTGGTATTATGACCTCTTTTCCGAAATCCGTAAAATCTCAAATGAAGCATTTAATTTCTGCTTTGGCTTCTACACAGACTAGTCCTGAAGCCAATTTGAATGTCAAAGCCCCTTCCAAAACAAAGGTTGAACTAGTGAAAGTAAGAAATGATTCCTTCTCTCAAAAAAACAAAACTGTACGTGTTCAGAAGATCGACACAGATGAAGAAACAAGTTCGCCACCTTCCCCTATCAAAGAAACCCTATTTTAAATTTGGACTCCCCCTGAATCATCGTATCAATTTTGCAAAATCAGATTAAGATGTCCAAGAAAACTTGATTGCTTGTTTGATGCAGATGCTCATAAGAACACTGATGTAGAGAAAAGCATTGAAAATTAATTAATCAATTGGTGAAGGTTCGCGCCAATAAACATATGTAAGTAAACAAAGGTTATGTAATGGTAAATAAATCTGTACACGGGGAGTAAACAAAGGTTACGTAATGGTAAATGAAATGTCACCGAAAGTTCAAAACGTTTAGAGGTTTGGTACAGCACCTAAAGTATTGCAAAGCATTGGCACAAAACATTGCACAAACACAACAGGTAACAAATCAACAACGAAACATTCCGGAAGATGCAACTTTATCTCAACATCCTTTTGCTGATGCTCCAGAACAGGAACACAGAAATCAAACGTTGCCATGAAAGGAATGAGCAAAAAAGAAAAAGGTCATACAAGAAAGGGTGTTGCAAGTCGAACATGGTTCTCTTACACCTTTGGTGTTTTCTACACACGGTTGTATTGTAAGCCGAATAAATGAATGATACTGTTTTATTTTATAATGACGAGTTGAAAATAAATGTATATGATAATGTAAAACATAATAACTTTAATCTAGTCTGATTCCGTGAAAAGACATAGGGGTGTAATTTGTATGTGGCAGCACAAGCGACAGTGAAATACCACTACTCTAATAGTTTTTATACTTATTCGATAGAGCGAAAACGAACTCAAGACTTATGTTCTGCAATTAAGGTCCCATTGGCGAGTGACACAATCATGTTGGGAGTTTGGGTGAAACTGCACTTCCGTCTAATGATAACGCAGATGTACTGATGACATTTAATGGGTCTCAACATATCACTTACGGAGTTCAAAAAGGTTCCATATTGAGACTTTTTCTATGCATCTTGCTAGTAAATCACCTACATGAATCTCTTCGACAGTGCGGAACTCAAATGTATGCTGACGATACACTCATTTTTTTCGCAGATAAAAGCTCTGAAATCGTTGCATCTGTTCCTAATAATGTAATTTGAGAGTTGCAGTTTAAAAAAGTCATGAAGTTCGACGAAAGGGAGCACGATATTTCACTTTATAGAGCAATTTTTCTAATGCAAAAAATTTAGGAAAAACACTTCTTTAAAAAGACTTTCTGACCTGATTCTCTTTCTTTGGGAAATAGTGGTCCCTATCAAAGTTGGAGAATTGCCGAAAAAGGACTAAATAAGTTGCAGCAAGGTGAATCAAGCTATTCTTAGAAAGTGTATGTTTAAACATTTAGTTTACGTGATTTATTCTAGTTTCGGACTCACGTAGATGTATAAGGAGAAGACCATAGAATCGGAGTAGATTAATAAGCAGGTAGTGCAAAATTAAACTTTTCAACGAATAGAACAATGGGCGAGGCATCTGGCTTAGTTTTGCTACAAAAATGGCAATCAAAAGAAGGCGTCTTCAGGATCAAATAGATCGCCAAAAATTGTTTAAAGTTTGGGAAAGACAAGAAAAAAAAGGTAATGTTTAGGCGAAATTTGTGAGGAACAATTTAAACTGCGCACGAATATATTGTGTGTCTTTTATTTCGCAGGACATGGCATATTTACAATAAAATCGTTTCAGAAAGGTCAATATCTTTTAACATATAATGGCGAACTGATAAAATCAGAAGAGGCAGAAAGCCTAGAAAGTAAACAAAGACGAAAACATGTTTGCTATTTGTACTTATTTGAGCAAAGTGATGGCAGAAAAGTTCAAAGTCTTTGCAGAAGATTTATCCTTAGTTAGTTGATAGTTAGTTTAGCAGTGTTGTCAAAGGTTAGGAGCATAATGATATAAAAGAGCTAAAGATCCAGCACCCAGTTTTTTTTAAGTTGATACTTATTGCTTACTTTTCTTTATAGCATTAATGCTACGCATGAGAAGTCGTAAGCAAAATAAGTTAACGACTCAGTTCATGGCAATTTCCACATGAAAAAAGTCGTTGGAAATACCGAAACTTCATATCTCTGCCTATTTGCTGCTGCAGATCTGGACTCAGGTATAGAATTGCGGTATAACTACAATGATAAGACAGAAAAAATTTGTTGGAAAGGTATTGCTAGTGAAATTTCGTGTAATTGTGATTTGTAAGGGGAGAGAATAGGAGTAACTACACCGCAATGCAGAATAGTATAAATACCATTTTTTAAAAATACTTTTTGTCTGATTTAGATTTTCCAAAAGTGTATAGAGGCTGACAAATGTGTTTTATAGCTTTCTAGACCGCTAGACTAGACCGCTGCCAAAATATTAATTTACCTTTTTGATACCTCTCAATGTTTTGCAATCAAGTTTCGCGGCTGAAAATATCCATAATATTTGGCCCCGTGATTTTTAAAGTCGTATTTCATATGAAAGCGAAAACGCGTACTTTATTTCTTTTTTTTAGGAAGGATGCAAACTTCCTTTTAAAAAGGCAATGATAAATAAGTTTGGCAATCATAATTACGGGGTAAGTGAAATTCACACAGAGAAGGTTTAAGTCATTACAAAATATAGCTACAAATGAATTGCTATTGCAAAATTTGCCACATTCTGTACACTAGGTGTTATTCAAATATTATGTACGCTAAACATCAACGTGTGGTAAATTTTCTATTGAATTCAGACTAAAAATACCTAAGCATTTTATTTTCATCATTTGACTTTTCGGGCAAATAGGGAGGTTTAAGATCTAAGCGTCGCTTGATATTTAAGGTAAGTTTTTTCGATATAAATGGAAAACGACAGTGCTTACTAATTTAAAGAAGACAGTAACTAGATATATATATAAATACATTACTCACAACGAATTCCTATCAGTAACAATTGTAACACGCAACTTAAAGGGGAAGTAACCTCAAAAATGTGAAATTTCTTTTTTCGACTTCGTATTTGTATTTGAACTTATAAATCAGAAAAATAACACATAAACACAAGAATTTATTTCTAAATACCTATAATCCCTGTTTATATCTCCGTAAAAAAATCCGTCAAAATAAAAAAGATTGGGTTCTAATTTGAATATGACGTTTTATAGAACGTTGTGCGAGCCCTTTGTAATTTTCATTCTTCTTTTTTCAAAATATGTATCAACCAAACACATGCTTCTTTCGTATTTGTTTATCAAAATATAAAGATACAAGCTCGGTATAAACTTTGCGTTCGTAACCAACAATTACATACCAAGCCAACAAAAATTGTATTTTACACAATGATAATTCTTTCTTTTAACATTAATGATTTCCTAATAACTTCGTTTTGTTGATTCATTTTTTTTCAAACTTACTAAGTTCAATAATTATGCACCTCACAACAATTAAATGCATGCATGCCCTGACTGACGGGGGGTAATGACAACAATTCGGAAATATCTGTCGACTTCAGAGTATTTATTCCGGATTGCCCATAAAGCACACGATGGTATGTCTTTCTGAACATCTTTTTCTAATCGATTATGTACTCATCAAATCTGTAACACATGTTTTTCCTAAAATAGGAAATTTAAAATATACCGCCTGTTCACGTACACTCATTCAGAGCACATCTAACTATGGTATTTCTTTATTAGAACGCATCTTCGGTATTCTATTGCTTTTAATCCCTTCGTCATTGTTGCTTTCCGGGCCTTCTTCATTGAATTTCAAAGATGCAGTTGCATAAAATATTTCGGATGGAGAGCAAGATGTTTGTTTTTCACAAAAGATTGTGTTGAAAAGTTTATTGTAAAGAGCTTGGTGAGAAACTTTTTACCATGTTGTGCGTATGGAAAATGTATTTCCTTTGTTATCAGACTTTTTATTTTAAGTTAACAATTTCAATTAATTGAAGACAGAAAGATGTTAAAGATATAAAATGGATATCACTTCAGTCATGATTATAAATATGAAATATTTTTTATGTGGCGAAATTATTTTTTACTTTCGAACATAGTCACTATAGTGACTATGTTTCGAAGTAGTCGTCAGAGATTTCACTACTATCTTTGCAGCACAAACTTTCAGAGAATAAAGACATCGGTCTACAGTGACCACCTCATTTACACCAATTATTGTTTCCAATTCAATTGCCTTCTTTTGTATAACTTCGTCTTCATGGTTTGAACTTAAAAAATGATCTTGCTCTTCCAACGACATTTCAGGCTCAAAACTAAATGGCCTTATAGCCGAAATGTCTGGAACAGTGTTTTCTTCGTCACTGGACAAGAAACTATAATGCATTTTTTTCTTTCTTATTTGAAAGTCTGTTGTTTTGTAAGCACCAACACAGGGCCTCGTCTAGATGATAAACTCGACCAGTTAAGTCTTAAAATTTAAATTCTAGAGGTTTTGCTCCTCTAAAGAATATGCTCATATAAAGAACACAATTCTTCTTTTTTCCAAGGAGATAATTGGCACAAAAATTGAACAAACAAACAGAGAGAGAGAGAGTAGGACAGGACTTCTGTACAAGGGTTTCGACTCATATTCCTGAACCTAGGTACCCAAAATGTCTAGTTGAGTCACCTCAAAAGAGGTCTGCGAACAGTCTTCAGCAGGAACTAGACATTACAACATCGTTAACATTTTCTTTTGATTTATTATTACCAGTTTTGTTAGTGCAGTTGATGGCGGCGCAATTTCGCATGTTTTCAAATAGTTAAACGCGAATGTTTAAAAAAATTAACAACTAATACTACTACCACCGCTAGCACACTACACTTTCTGAACTAAAAAACGTCATAATTTTATTTCGACCCAATCCTTTTAAAATCGCAAAGGGGACAGAATAACGAAGCGATCAGGCGTAGTAAACACAACTGTTTACTAAGTTAGTGAAACTTTTATATGAAAAGAAATAGGTATTTCAAGTTTTTTTGATGCGGCTACTGTTTTTTTTAAATAAAAAAAATAGAGCTTACTTCCCCTTTAAAATTTATTGTTCTTCTCATGCTAAAACAGTATTTCGGGGATTATTAAGGTTACTGTAAAGGAAAAAACTCACTTGATGAGTAGTCTTGGAATAAACCTTCTAATTTATTAATACTTTTATACTTTTTCTTTTATTTTTGCTTCTAAATGCTTGATGAAAGACGTATTTGATAGTGTTATTTTCGTGAAATGTTGACTTTCCATAAAGAACATATAATTAAGCACATTTTTTGTCACTGTACGTTCTAAAATTGCTTCTTTTTCCGTACGCGTGGTCGCAGACTTCTTGTCTTTGCACCATTACATTCAGCATAAATTAAATTCACAAAGGTTCCCAGTTAAGCAGACTATAATTAAATGGCCAGGTGTAATTTCAGTGCTTCCAGCAGTGCATGCCATAACAGGATGCGATAGCACAAGCCGTATGTTTGGAATAGGGAAAAGACTACTTTACAATATTACAAAACCAAAGCGTTGATAATGCTAGGAGATTTAGAGGCACCTGTTGAAGACATAATCAATGAAGCATCCGAATTTATAGGGTATTGTTATGGTCAATAGAGCGATTCCATGACAGATAAAAGGTAAAATAATGAAATTTAAAACATTAAAAAATTCTATAAATTAATTTTACAAAATAGACCAATTCAACCTAAATTACCTGTATTATTTTTATCAAGTTAAGTTTATATCTATTTTTATAAATTATTCATTTGTGGATTGCGACAATGGCTGAAAAAGAGCAGCGGGAAACTAACATCACCAACAAAATTGTGCAGTTTACCACCAACCTCAGAGGCATTTAAACTTCACATCCTTCGATCTCATTATCAATTTGCGCTGTGGAAAAATGCATTAAACACAGACCCACCTCATATTGATCCATGTAAGGTAAGTCAAATTTTACATAATTTGATAGATCAAATTTCTAAACAGTGATAGATAATTTTCGTAGCCTCAAATTAAAAGATATCTTTTATCACATGTGTACTTTTATTTCAGTTTGGCTGGGTATAAAATTAGCAGTTGGCTGTGGCGTTACTCCTGTTGATGTTCTGAAATTAGTAGCTTGTGGATGTAAATCAGAAGAACCACGTAAAAAGGCGCCTGTTTATGTAGAAGACAATTGTTGCCATGTAGTAAATTTTGTAGTTGCAACCACGCATGCCATATCCATTACAATGTGTTGATAACGAAATGGATCATGAAGAACCGTAGTAAAATTTCTTGTATAATTATCAAAATAAAAATAATTTATGAGTTAAATGATATTATTTTTGCACTTAATATATGATAGATATGGAAGAAAATAATTTACAAAGAGGTGGCAAGCCACCGCAATGATGAACTCAACCTGTTAGGTCTTTGGAAACAAGCTAGAGGTTGTACTCCTCTAGAGAATATGCCTCTAAAAGCACAATTCTACCTTTTTACAAGAAATTAAAAAAAAATATAAAAAAAAATAAAAAGGACGCAACACATTTGAAAAGATGAACAGAACTTTAACCAAGGGCAGGTAGGTTTCGACCCATATTTCTGAACCTAAGTACCCTGGATGTCTAGCTGGGTCACCTCGAAGAGGTCCGCGGACGGTCATCAGCAGAAACTAGACATCCCTATCTTGCTAAAATTAACTTTGACCACTTTCTGTTCAACTGTGCTATTCTTTGTTTTTAACTCAGGTAATAAGTGGAGTCGTTACTCTCCAAAGACAAGATCATGTGTGATCAAACCCCCCTGCTAATATTTTTTTATTTTACTTATTTTTTTTTTTTAACTGGGGTAATAAGTGGAGTCGTCACTCTCCAAAGACAAGACCTAGTATGATCAAACCCCCTTGCTAACTTAATTTTTATTTGATTTTGTTTTATTTTTGACTGGGGTAATAAGTGGAGTCGTCACTCTCCAAAGACAAGACTGAGTGTAGTCAAGCCCCCTTGCTGACTCATTCCGGTTAAAATATTCTTATCTCAGCTCTTCTAAAAAGAAAACATATGACTCGTGACTGTTAATAAGGCGGTCATCACAGAAAATTACTGCTCCATCGTTGCAATGTATCCACCTGTGTACCATTTGGTCGAAGGCTATGGTTGTGTAGTGACCATTATTTAAGTTGCCGCAATGGTTGATAATAGCCCTTAATTGAAAATTTTTACGAAATTTCACTTCTCCATCTACGGTTAAAGGTATGGAAAGGGTACCAGGGTAAGCAGTAATACGAGAGGCAATTTACACTTACAATTTACACAACACTTACAAATGCTTCGCCTAACTTTGAGGTTGTTTTGCTGACAGAAATGGCTACTTTAACTTTTGGAAGGTTATAAAAACATTGTAAGATGGAGTTTGCATAACATGTGTTTCCCAAGTTTTTTAGACCGCTATTCCTAAAATCAGGGTTGGATAGCAACGCGACTGTTGTTTTGGACGACCTTGTAGCAAGTGTTTCGGGTTTTTTGATTTTAGAAGATTTTGTGTGATTTGCGGAAGATTTCTCAGGGGTTTTTGATTTCTTACATTCCATATTTGTAACAGAAGAAACTTCAGGAATGATTGGGGCCTTTTCAGGCTCAACCCAAGTGGTAGAATTTCGAGACATCCAGATGTAAAAAGAAACACTCATGGAGGTAAAAGTTAGGGATTTTAATAGGGAACGTAAAAGCTTGTTAGGGAAACCAAGGCGACGAAAACAGGTCCTTACTGATTCTGAACAGAAACCCCTTGCACCCACCCCAATGGCAAAGAAATGCACGATCCATCACCTCAATGGCAAAGAAATGCACGATCCATCCATTGTTTTTCATAGCATAACAAAGTGAAGAATATTTGCTAAGCTTTAGTTTGTGCCAATATTCCGTGTTCTCTTCACATGGACAAGTCAGTTCTAACATAATTACAGTTTTGGAAGAATTTGAAATTAATAACACGTCTGGGCGTAGTTGTGTTATTGCAATGTATGGTGGAACAACTAAAACGGAATCTAAATCTGACAGTATTTTCCAATCGGCAGCAAGGTGAAGAAGGCCTGGACACTTTGTATGCCTCTTCTTAGATGTTGATTGACCGGCCGGAATGAAATTAATTTTGTTGCACTTGGAAACCTTAAGAGGTTCATATGATACCAAAAACTCTTTTAATGCCTTAACCAAAACTATTAAAACCGAGTAATGACGGTAAGTGTATCTACCCTGCATAAGGGAGGTCCTACAGGCACCCAATATGTGAGAGACATTTGAGGATGGTTTCTTGCACAGAATGCAACTTTTGTCTTTCTCAATTCCCCATCTCACAAGATTGGTTGGAGAGGGAAGGGTGTCGTAGGTTGCCCCTATACAAAAGGAAGTTAGACATTGTGGCAGTAAAAGAATTGTTCTCCAAGATAAACCATTTTTCACATAAGAGCACCATTTCGTCCAATTGCCTTGCAAATGCAACCGTACAGCTCTGGCATGGTAAATATCGTCTTCATTTTCTTCAATGATATTGGAAACAAGCTTTCGGTAAGCATAAGTGCCTTTTGGTGGTATATTCTTGTGGTCTAAGAGCCCTAAGCCAGCTCGCCCAGTCTGATGCAAACCTAAAATCCTTTTGAAATTTAGCTGACTATCCGCCGAAAGAACTGCCTCACTAACTTTCCAATTTCCAGCTTTCAAATCTTAGACACACAAGGGTCGACAGAATCTCTTAGTAACAGATGTCCACTGATTTTGGCAGATTTGAGAACAGATGCAAGACTTTTCAGGGGAAGAGGACAAGGCGATGTCGAGGAATATAAGGAAATGTTGGAAATTGAATGATGTAGTTTTAACCATTTCCTAAAGGCTCGAATACACGGAACAATTTTGCAGATCAATTTTCAAAATAAAATATTGAACTAAAATTGATCTAATATTGTTGCGTATATATCGTAGAAAAATAACAGAACGATAATGCCATAATGACGTAATCAATATAGAAAGTGTTGCGGAGAGGTTGCCAAGGCAAAGGCATTAAGCACGGCAAGGAAAGGGTAAAGGCAGGCAAGGAAATAGGAAGAGGAATCAGGAAGGCAGGGGTAGGCAAGGCATGGGAGCCACAGGCAAGGACATAGTAGGCAGGCACCAGAAAAGGCATAGGAAGGGTAGGCAAAGAAAGGCACGGTCAGTGCTGGCAAGGCAATGGAACGGCAAGGCAGGGGTGCATGACTTTAATAGAAAATCTCCACCTTACAACTCAAAGATTGCGTATACTCAATATTATCAAATTTATCTCAGGTCAATATACAGTGAATCATAGCCATTACAAGTATTTAAACAATCGGTCATAACGACATATCATTTTTTGATAAATCTGAGATTAACTTGGTTCCAATGACAACAACATTAAAAAGTCAAGATATAGAAATAATCAGAGAAGTCTTACTTAAAGATTACCTATTATATGAAAACCTGGTTGTTGTAGGTGCAAGATAATTATGTTTTTCCTAGCCCTGTCCAGGATTTGAACCTGGATCTCTCATTTGCATGAGTGTCATAGCCATTAGACCAGCAGGGCATAAACATAAATATATATACAAAACTTTACAGGTGAGTATTATATACACTTAGGAATTTACGCTGGTTAAGCCACAAGTAACTGTGTTACCTGGCGTTAAACGCTTGATGGAACAATTAATACAAATTTTAACTGTACCACACAATCATAAATCGAGTGAAACACACAACATTTAAGGTGTGTCGGGTGTGTAATTATATTTTTCAGATTCACAAAATATATATTTCCTTCAACTTTAGCTTGAATAGAAACACAATTTACATATTGTGCCATATCATAGTCATTAATCTGTGGTGCGCCATTAGTATAGGTAAACAAACCCTTTCAAAATAACTTTAGCACAACTTCTGTTAAATAGAATCACAGGTAATAGCTTGTCGTTAACACTAGGCTGAGTGATTAGTAAAAATATACTGTGGCGCACATCCGAAAAACTTTGGTTCAAATAAACTGACAGTAAACACCCTGTTGTTATCCTACACAGCTAAAACAATCATGCAGCACTTTTATTTTGCGGAAAAGTTTTTGTAACATTTAAAAATAAAAAACATTGCTCAAAACCTGTTTTTATGCTCCAAAAGAATCCTGCAATATTTTATGGGAAAAGTTTGTGCTAGATCAAAAATTAATCATAAAATCGGACAGCCTTAATACATTTTTAAAGAAACCTTCGGTTTAAAAAAACACAGCGGAAACAGCCTGTTGTTAGCCTGTGCAGCTAAAAATCAAATAGCAGTATATGTTTTGTTTGCAAACAAGTTTTAATGACAGTAGGATAAAAATCTCTTATTCCAGACTGAACAAAAACATCATTAGAGCCACATGTGTAAGGATCGGGTCAAGTTACAAAAACAGAAATTATTGGGACATTATTTGTATACATAAACAACTTAAGCCGCACTGATGTATGCTCAGCGGCAGGGTTAAAAAAGTTTATTTCCTGACGTGTGTACAATATATATAGCTAGCTACAACCGTCCACGAAAATATAGCTCTCTATTCCCCCTTAATGTTAAGAACTGCTCATTTGTGGCTAAGCAACGTAAACAATTACACGTGACATACCTGTATATAAACATTTATCATCTGCAAAATATCTAGCTGGCTATGTTTGGCCATTTTGTGGACGATTGTAGCTAGAACAAGCTGTATGATGGGACATTCCTACAGAGTAGAATTATCTCACTCACTATGTCGTATATATGTATAATAGCTAGCTAGAGGATAGGCAGAAAATCTTTCTCAAAGAATTTTTCTATGCTAGCTATGTTGCTGATTTTATGCCAGCAAAAATAGCAATTTATTGCTAGCTACATGGGTAGTTCTATCCCAGCTAAGTAGTTAATTTTATGCAAGCTTTGTAGCTAGTTTTATGCTAGCTATATGGCATTGTTTGTTGGTTTTTATGCTAGATAACTCTTACAGTAGCTACGTAGCTAAATGCTATCTAAGTTCTATTATTATTCTATCCAAAGCTGCAGTTTTAAGCTAGCTAGCTTTAGGTGTGAGTGAGAATAAGAATGGGTTCATTACATGTACAAAAATAGTGATATACTAGCGAGCTAAACATGCCCTTTCTTCGTTTTCATGAACAAGCCCTTCCTCCGTCGGCTGCGATATAGCTAGCTTAGATTAACGGAAGTTTGAGTTTGAGGCGCTATGTTATCCGAGAAAAAGTCACATGATATTAGTCAAAGTGACCATATATCACATGGCTAAAGCTAACTTAATCTCAACTGGAAATCCCCACTAGCCCATCTTTAAAAATAACAAAAGCACTCCATCGCCGTACCTTCGATTTCGTCTCGCTTAATCATAAATTTACGGGGAAAATGACCACAGTAAGCTACAGGGCAACCCAGTCAAAAAAGTTGACGAAAATTGAAAATTTTGATGTATACGTGCGGAAATCCTATACACTCTCCTCCGTCCCTTATATTTGGCTTATTTAATGAGGAAATGGGCTCCGCTACGCTCCGGGCGCTGACGCGCCCTCCGCTTCTCTCCGCAAAAACACTCAAAAACCGGTTTGATTTTATTAGATCAATTTTTCGTCGGAACAATATTATTTCAAAGGAAACCGCCAGCTGCTCACTTTTTTTCGAAACTCACTCTCGGTATTTCATTCATTTCAAATGTTTTTATGCACGTAAAGAGAGTAAATGAAGAGAAACGCGACTAAACATGTCAGATAATTTTGTTTTACCAAGTACGTTTAGATCGTATCAAGCCGCAAGGCAAACTGAATTAAGGTACTTTGTATTTCTATTTTTTGTCTCTACTTTCTTCGTGATTACACGTTGCTCTCTTCCACCTAACGTGCAACGTCGCGAAATGACGTTGTCGCGATTCCTATTCGAAACGTGAATTCTTCGTTCACTGGGAGGTTGTTACTACCACAATGCTGTGTCTCCTGAGAGGTTTTCAATGTACAAAAAGCTTTTTGGAACTTTGTTTAGATCCTCAATTCCTGACAATGACAATTCGCAGGACACGCAAAAACGGAGTGAACCAGCTGAGGATATTGCACAACCTGAAACAGCTGTGGTAGCAAAAAAACGTGACAGACCTTCAGAAAAGTCAACCGAAAAAAGAGATTGGGATGATGACGAAATCTTTGTTCTTATTGAAACTTGGTCGAATCACGATAATCTCTACAACACAAGAAACAGCCAATATTTTAATCGTGATACACGACAAAACCTCTTGAAAAAATTCAGAAAGAATTAGCAGACCAAGGTATTTTTGCTTCAGTGAAAGATATTGCAGATAAACTCACGAATCTAAAGACATACTATGGTGGTCAAAAAAGATCTGTCGAACCTCAAAGGCCAGTGGCGCTGGAGCTAATGTTGTTTACGAGAGTAATTGGAAGTTCTTTCAAGTTTTGCACTTTTTAAATGATTCGTTTACTCCAAGAAAAACTTTCAGCAATGCCGATGAAAATTCAACGTACGAGGTCTTGAATCCACCCTCAGCAAAAAGCGCAAAGAAGATTCGCGATTCGAGCATGGAGACAGCGCAAAAAGTTATGCATTCTGCGGCTGCAGCTTTGGAAAAGTTAAATGAGAAAAGGTCAAACGGAGGAGCTGAAAGGAAAGAAAAAACGGAAGATGAAGTTTTTTGTGAATTGCTGTGCAAAATATTAACAAGTATTCCGAATGGCGAAGAAAAAGACATGCTTAAATTGAACATGCAACATTCCGCACGTCACTGAAGTATAAACGACGTCTCTCTTCCTCGTCAAGCAGTTCTGTTTCTTCTTCACCTCTCGGATCACCTGTGTTTATGAACAACAGTTACAGCAGTTATAACAATGGATTATTCCAATAAAATATTTTTGTATACGTGTTTCTTTTTCTAGTACAAAGGTAAAAAAAATAACCAGCAATAGTTTATAGCTGATTCCATTGCCATGGTATTTGTCCTGGTCCATAAAAGTGGTCTGCGAACACTTCTCTGATATACTCAGCTGAGTTGGTCGCTGTATTACTTCTGTTCACTGGCAATTTCTGAATAATGGATTCGGTGTAGCTTCCTTCTCTCCAGCGCCCAAGTTCAACTTCTCCGTTTTCGCATTCAAAATCGATGAACCCTTGAGGTGTATAACTCTCTTTCGACAAATCTCGTAACATATTGTGCAAAACGAGTGAGGCAAGCGTAATGATAGTTGCTTTTTCAGGACTTAGCATGAGCTTGGTGGAGAATACTCTGAAACGGTTCACCCATATTCCAAACGCGTTTTCACTAATGCGGCGAAATCGTGACAAACGGTAATTGAATATTCTATTTCTCGGTGTAAGTTTTCTTTGTGCGAAAGGTTTCATGCAGTTGTTGGTTAATGGAAACGCATCATCTCCAACAAAGACGTAAGGAATAGGCTCGTTGTTCTGATCATGAGCCCAGTTTGGATCAGGAGACTGTGGCAGGGGCTTACAATCGGGAAGATTTAAGTCCCCATTTTCTAAAGCTTTGTAAAAATAGCTGTTTCTATAAACACCGCCGTCGCTTATTCTTCCCTGGCAGCCAACATCCACGAAGCAAAACTTATAATCATGATCGACTATAGCGAGAAGTACAATTGAAAAGAATCCTTTATAATTATAGAATTCTGACCCAGAATCCTTAGGATGTAGAATAGATATGTGTTTCCCATCAGCAGCACCAATGCAATTTGGAAATTGCCAACGCGTTCGAATCTTTTCCTCTTGCGCCATTCATTCCTCTTTGGTGTTAGGTAGATGTAAGTATTGATCCTTGAAAGACAAATAAATTTCTTGGCAAACAGTTGGTATGAACTGAGAGATAGTTGTTTTATGAATTCGAAATTGATACATCAAACTTTCGTAACTTTCACCAGTTGCAAGGAATCGCAAAGTGACAGCTAACTTCTCTTCAGGTGAAATTGGATCTCGCATCATTGTTCGTTGTTTTTGAATCTTGGGTTCAACGATGTCGATGAGTTTCTAATATGATGAATGATTTAATGCTGTCACAGTGGAGTATAATATATCCTTGATATGCAAAATGAAGTAATCAAACTTACCTGAAAAGTATCCGTGTTCATTCTTAAATAGCTTCGGTAGCTCTCAAAATCCGTTAATTTTAATTCGTTCAGAATTGTATTATAAGCTCCTCTTGCATTTCTGTGATAGAGCCAATCTTTCACCCATACAGTTTTTTTTTTCCTAACTTTTCTGCCATGTGAAAGAATGACACTGCTTGAAAAGATCAAGGAGCACAAAATTGTTTCTTCTTCGTTGTCGCTCATGCCTGATGTTGTGGTAATTTAAATTCAGATTGTTCTTTATATTGTCTCGTGTATGTATACAAAAATATTAAATCAATTTAAGAATTGAGTAATTATTGACCTAAAATTTTTGTGTGTATTTTTTTCAACAATATTTCGAAAAATAATATTTTTCGAAAATTGATCTGTAAAATTGTTCCGTGTATTCGAGCCTTAATGAAAACAGAAAATCTTTGCTCTAGTTTTGTGATAGTAGATAGAGAAACTTCATAAATTAATAATGGTCAGCGGATTCTGGGAATTAACAGATGGTGTAAGAACCAAACCTTATGGACCCCTTTATAAAATGACCTGTCTATATCCATAAGTTTGTCCTCGGCATCATTTAGAAATTCTTGTATTGCAGCAGAATCAGACAAGGATGAGTTTATTGTTCAGCCTAAAAACCTAATTGGATTAGAATGAATGGATGGAATTTTTTCGCTGCCAACTGTAAACGGTGAACTTTGGACGACTTTTCCCTTATCAATAACAATTCTGCGTGATTTAGAAGGCCTAAACGACATGCCTACCCAATCAAGAGCTGTTGTACACCTGTTTAATAAATTTTGAGTACTTGGAATTAACGTGGACATTAAGAACATATCATCCATAAAAGCTTTTATTGGGGGTTGGTCTGGGATTTTGTTTTATTACCTTTAGTATCAATAAGGCCGGGGGTAACACACACATACTCAATAATAACGTTTATAGCTGCAAGAAATAGTATAATGGAAAGTGTACAGCCGATAAAGATTCCCCTACAGTGTTGATGCCAACTGGAAGGAGCAGAAGCCGAAAAAGACTTACTCCACAGGCTGTCGTAGTATAGCTGTATCAGCCTTATCCATGATTCTGGTACGCCATAGCGTCTGAGAGCCATAAAAATCAGCTTGTGCGGAACTGAAGGGTACGCATTAGCAATATCAAGCCATATGGCTGAATGTGAAGAAATTTGTGCCTTCGGATTCTTAAGTGTGGACCAAACAATAGACATGTGTTCCCAGCAACCCGGAACTTTTTCCATACAACCTTTTTGAATGGAAGTATTAATGAAGTTGTTTTTCTTTATAATATACGATTCTAACCGCTTGGAAATCAAAGTAAAAAAGAGCTTTTCTTCAACATTCAGAAGAGCTATGGGGCGAAAATCCTTTATGTTGGATGGACAAGGTGTGTTGTTTTTAGATATATAAACTTCTGATGCAATTCTCCATTGCACAGGAATAAAAGACTTCTTTAGACAAGCTTGAAAAATGTTAAACAGAAACGATGCAATATGAGGACAATTCTTATATACTGTGTAAGGAATTTGGTTCAGCCCAGGAGAAGAAGCATTTCTACGAGAATGTAGGACAGCTTGGAAATCCTTGAACTTTAGCTTGGAAGAATCGAAAGCTGAGACTAGATGTGGTGGTGAAGGCAATCCAGGGAGATCTGAAAGAGGTATATGGCGTGAGGGATCGTTCAAGGTTGAATGTTTGTGTGAATCCATTTCGTCCTGGGCAACTTCAAGTTTTATTGAACATTTGGGATCTAAAATATTTTTTCCAGCATGATAAGGATTCTTAGAGAAAGCCCGGCGTGCATTCGAGATTTTCCAACGTCTTTTCCTATTCCACTCACCTCTCCGAAGTAACCTTAACTTGGCCATTATATCCTCTAAAAGGTTTTGCATGTTCCTTTTCTCAACTGGGTCAGATGTGTTCTTAGTACGGAGTAGATTGTTCTTCTCGTTCACCAAATTGATGCTGCGTAAAGCTCTCCTGTTCAAACCTGATAAGTTGAGCTGGGGAAGTGACCTTACACCAATTAGGTGAGACGCATGGTAGTAAATTGTTTATTCCAACAGCTCCACTTTTTTTGACAATGCCGAGCCTAGAAGATTGTGGAACACTGCATCATCAAGGGAATTCCACAATTTTGTGTCAATTGACTTCGGCCAAGCAATAAGTTGTTTCCATTTCATAGTGCTAAGATGGCAGGTTCTGTTGATTGCTGAGAAAGAACACTGTGGGAGTTATCCGGGTTAGCTTTCAGCAGCCGAGACTTTTCAGTGGAATCAACAGCTAGCACATCTTGCAAAACAACTTTACACGGTTTTAATGCCCAATGCTTAGTGGAAGGGAGTAACGAAGAATCACAGGTAGCAGGAAGTACAGAGGAGTTAGTAATAACGAAATCGATATCCGGAGGGGTAGTCCTAATACGGTCAGTGTCTATATCGTTGGGGGTATCATTGTTTAAAAAAATTAACTTTGTTGTAGACCATAAAAAATCCCACGGGCCGGCCTAAGCTTGGTGGGAGCGACAAATAACAATTGGGTTGGGGCTGCCAACTTTTACGCGGGCTCAGCAGGCATGTTTTTCATGCCATCCCACGACTCTACCTATTGACCCCTTGCGTGACAGTACTATCTGTCTATTGCTGAATACTTCACTTATAACTGGTGACTGACAATAGGGAGTGTGATGTTACATGCAACAAAAAAAATAACAGAAGAATAACACATATACATAGACACACACAAAACAAAATATGCAAATAAATAAAAAGTAAAGGTCTAGTCTTTCCCAGTGTCAATCTGTCTTTCCAGATTGTCATTCGTTATCCTTTCGGACAGTAGCAATAAGAAAATAATTTACAAAGAGGTGGCAAGCCACCGGAATGATGAACTCAACCTGTTAGGTCTTTGGAAACAAGCTAGAGGTTGTACTCCTCTAGAGAATATGCCTCTAAAAGAACAATTCTCCCTTTTTACAAGGAATTAAAAAAAAAAATATAAAAAGGACGCAATACATTTGAAAAGATGAACAGAACTTTAACCAAGGGCAGGTAAGTTTCGACCCATATTTCTGAACCTAAATACCCTGGATGTCTAGCTGGGTCACCTCGAAGAGGTCCGCGGACGGTCATCAGCAGAAACTAGACATAAAATGTGCTATTCTTTGTTTTTAACTCTGTTGAATAGAAAAAATGGTGCGTCCTTTAATTTTTTTCATTGCACTTTTAAAGAAAAATGGCTGAATTGTGTTAGATAACATATAAAATAACATATAAATAAAAAATAGGTAAATATATTTTACACTCATACGTCGTCACATAAGCCAAACTTTTGAAAATGTGCATGTGTGTGTGTATTTTCATTATAAGAAAATAATTTACAAATAGATGGCTAGCCACCGCAATGATGAACTCAACCTGTTAGGTCTTTGGAATTAAGTTAGCGGTTGTACTCCTCTAGAGAAAATGCACAATTCTCCTTTTTTTTCAAGGAATTAATTAAAAAAAATAATAAAAAAAAATAAAAACGACACAACACATTTGAAAAGATGAACAGAACTTTATTTCTGAACCTAAGCATCCTGGATGTCTAGCTGGGTCACCTCGAAGAGGACTGCGGACGGTCATCAGCAGAAAATAGACATCCCTATCTTCCTAAAGTAAACTACTGCTTTCTGTTCAACTGTGCTTTTCTTTGTTTTTAACTCAGGTAATAAGTGGAGTCGTTACTCTCTCAGAATACAAGATCATGTGTGATCAAACCCCCTGCAAATATTTTCTTTTTTTTTGACTGGGGTAAAAGTGGAGTCGTCACTCTCCAAAGACAGGGCCTGGTATGATCATGCGTGTGTTGTGACCATTATTTAAGTTGCCGGAATGGCTGATAATAGCATTTAATTAAAACTTTTTACGAAAATTAAATTCTCCATCTACGGTAAAAGTATGGAAATGGTACCAGGGTAAGCAGTAATACGAGAGGCACTTTTTGACATAAGGCCGTTGGCACTGGCAAAACGTTTTAGCTGTAAAATGAAATGGGAACCGCACGACACTACCTCCTTCTCAACTAGAGCTGTTTGCAAACATGGCAGAAGTAGGCATTAGTGTCTGACAATCCCTTGCTTTGAAAGAAATTATCTAAGGAAGATTGTAACGTAAGGTGCAGAGAAAGTTGGATGCATGGTGCTATAACTTCTGACGAGCTGGTAATATGACATGAATTGCAAGTGGTGGATGTCTTGATGCCAACACTAAAAAGACTTCGAAAAAATGGAAAGTCTGATGACAGACTGGGTAGGAGATATTCAAGAACCTCGGGGACGTCGTGCTGAGCAAAGATATAAAACGCCCTTTCCTTCGCAGCCGAGATATGTTTCATAGCACACAAAAAATGGGATGGGTCAACTAGACTTCTAGAAACAGCCAAACATTGAAGAACACCTACAAATGGTTCGCCTAACTTTGAGGTTGTTTTGCTGACAGAAATGGCTTCTTTAACTATTTGAAGGTTATAAAAACATTGTAAGATAGAGTTTGCATAGCATGTGTTTCCCAAGCTTTTTAGACCGCTATTCCCAACATCATTGTTAGATGGCAATGCGACTGTTGTTTTAAAAGACGCTGTAGCAAGTTTTGATGTAAAAAGAACCACTCATGGAGATAAAAGTTAGGAATTTTAATAGGGAACATAAAGGCTTGTTAGGGAAACAAAGGCGACGAAAACATGTCCTTACTGATTCTGAACAGAAACCCCTTGCGCCTACCTCAATGGCAAAGAAATGCACGATTGATTCATTGTTTTTCATAGTATAACAAATTGAAGAATATTTGTTAAGCTTTCGTTCCTGCCAATATTCTGTGTTCTCTTCATGGACAGGTCAGTTCTAATATAATTACAGTTTTGGAAGAATTTGAAATTAATAACACGTCCAGGCGTATTTGTGTTATTGCAATGTATAGTGGAACAACTAAAATGGAATCTAAATCTGACAGCACTTTCCAATCGGAAGCAAGGTGAAGAAGGCCTGGACACTTTGTATTCCTCTTCTTAGATGGTGATTAACCAGCCGGAATGAAATTAATTTTGTTGCAATTGGAAACCTTAAGTGGTTCATATGATACCAAAAACTCTTTTAATGCCTTAACCAAAACAATTAAAACCGAGTCTTAGCGGTATGTGTATCTACCCTGCATAAGGGAGGTCCTATAGGCAACAATATGTGAGAGACATTTGAGGATGGTTTCTTGCACAGAATTCAACTTTTGTCTTCATCAATTCCCCATCTCACAAGATTGGTTGACATAAGAGCACCATTTTGTTCAATTGCCTTGCAAATGCAACTTTACAGCTCCGGCATGGTAAAAACATCTTCTTCGTTTTCTTTAATGATATTGGAAACAAGCTTTCGGTAAGCATAAGTGTCTTTTGGTGGTATATTTTTGTGGTCTAAGAGCCCTAAGCCAGCTCGACAAGTCTGATGCAAACCTAAAATCTTTTTGAAAATGAGCTGACTATCCGCCGAAAGAACTGCCTCACTAACTTTCCAATTTCCAGCATTTAAATCTGGAACGCACTTAGACACACAAGGATCGACAGAATCTCTTAGTAACAGATGTCCACTGATTTTGGCAGATTTGAGAACAGATGCAAGACTTTTCAGGGGAAGAGGACAAGGCGATGTCGAGGACTATAAGGAAATGTTGGAAATTGAATAATGTAGTTTTAACCATTTCCTAATGAAAACAGAAAATTTCTGCTCCAGTTTTGTGATAGTAGATAGAGAAACTTCATAAATTAATAATGGCTAGCGGATTCTGGGAATTAACAGATGGTGTAAAAACCAAACCTTATGAACCCCTTTATGAAAAGACCTGTCTATAGCTATGAGTTTGTCTTCGGCATCATTTAGAAATTCTTGTATTGCAGCAGAATCAGACAATGATGAGTTTATTGTTCAGCCTAAAAACCTAATTGGATTAGAATGAATGGATGGAATTTTTTTGCTGCCAACTGTAAACAGTGAACTTTGGACGACTTTTCGCTTATCAATACCAATGCTGCGTGATTTAGAAGGCCTAAACGACATGCCTACCTAATCAAGAGCTGTTGTACACCTGTTTAACAAATTTTGAGTACTTGGAATTGACGTGTACATTAAGAATATATCCTCCATAAAAACCTTTATAGAGGGTTGGTCTGGGATTTTATTTTTATTACCTTCAGTATCAATAAGGCTTGGGGTAACAAACACATATTCAATAATAACGTTTATAGCTGCAAGAAATAGTATAATGGAAAGTGTACAGCCAATAAAAATTCCCCTACAATGTCGATGCCAACTGGAAGAAGCAGAAGCAGAAAAAGACTAACTCCACAGGCTGTCATAGTATAGCTGAATGAGCCCTATCCAGCATTCCGGTACACGTAGCGTCTCAGAGCCATAAAAATCAGCTTGTGCGGCACTGAAGGATGCAATATCAAGCCATATGGCTGAAAGTGAAGAATGCGTGCCTTCGCATTCTTAAGTGTGGACCAAACAAGTGACATTTTTACCAGCAAACCCGAACTTTTTCCATGCAACCTTTTTGAATGAAGTTGTTTTCCTTATAATATGCGATTCTAACCGCTTGGAAATCAAATTAAAAAAGAGCTTTCCTTCAACATTCAGAAGAGATATGGGGCGAAAATCCTTTATGTTGGATGGACAAGGCGTTTTGTTTTTAGGTATGTAAACTTCTGATGCAATTCTTCATTGCACAGGAATAAACGACTTCTTTAGACAAGCTTGAAAAATGTTAAACGGAAACGATGCTGTATGAGGACGATACTTATATATTGCGTAAGGAAGGAGAAAATAATTTACAAAGAGGTGGCAAGCCACCGCAATGATGCACTCAACCTGTTAGGTCTTTGGAAATAAGATGGAGGTTGTACTCCTCTAGAGAGGAGGATTCTTTACCACGTTGAGAAAAGAATAGCCATTCTACTATTTTACTGATGCTGTTTGCTCAGTTTTTTTGTGCTTAGGTGCCACGTTTTTCAGCTTCAACAGTTTTAGTGTTTTACAGGGAAAACTGATTTACTGTCTAGTTTCAAAACAGCGCTGAAGTAATTCACATAAACGATAAAGAGGTTGATACTGTTTATAAGTCAATTTAAACTAGGATAATGCATAATGTCGATGTTATTTACAAATGTAAATGCTTTCTCTATCGCAATACTGACACCAATAGATATATCGAACTTGGTCTAGGAAATAGTGAGAATATGAATTTCTCTCACGTAAGACTTTTTATTTGCAATTTGTTTTTGGAATATCTGTTTACTTCAATTTTGCAGACCTGCTTAGTTTGTCTCTAGGAAAAAGGAACGCTTCTCTGATGCAAGTCTGAACAATGTGAAGATTTTGGTCTTCAGTATTGCAAAGTTTGCTTTGATGATCATGTTTGCAGAAAAAAGGTTGGTAAAAATGCTATTAATAATCTTATTTTTTGTATTGAATTTACGGTACAATCACTATAATATAAATAAAACAAAAAACAAAAGAAATCACCATGAATGCCTATAGATTACACCCTCTAAATTATTTTCAGCTACTTCATGAAATTTCACGTTATTTCGCATGTTCCCAACATAGATTAATATCCCAACATAGGAATATTTATCTTGCTTGTGAAACAAACATTTTAAACTATACCAGAAATATACTTTTCCTGGTGCTGATAATGAAACGATTGTTAGTACTACATCATCTTGCAATGTGATTATAGTAGTGCCTCATTTTAAGGCTTGGTTGTGACAATATTTAGTATAAACTGTCTTTTAGGACAACACAACCTCTATACGAATCTACATATATGGTAGAAGTGTCCAAATGATAAATCTACTGTATTGGTACAACTATCAATTCCCGTTTCTACCATTATAGTAGACTTTGAACTTATACTGTAACGGTACAAATAAGGCTAAAATGGTAGCCTATTTTATTGAACAAGCTAATGTCGATGAAGTTACTGGTTTACTAAGCTTCTTCCATATTTTCTATAGACTCAGGTAATGTCATATTAGAGTTGAAGAAGCTAGGTCATATTCAAGGTTTCATCCCTAATGCTTTGTAGTAGCTAGTGTAAAATATGTGTTACTGTAAATAAATAGCCAGCAGATATACTACTACCTGTCAACTGGAATTTGAAAGTTGTTTTATGATGGCTGATGTATTGGAAGAATTTTTGGAAGGTATGTGTATACCATTCTTTTGAGATGAGCTACACTACTAGCTGACTTGCTAGTTTAATAATGAGCTACTTGTTACTTAAATAGCTGACTGTTGTGCTGGAGTATTTTGAAATATATGGGTTTAAAGCTTTCCGTCCCTTTTCTTATTTGAATTTATTTTTCAATGTACCTATGGTAGATAGCCTCCCCTGCTTCTTGATGGGAGAGCGCAACTCTTCAAGGGTTTGTCACCTCAAATATAGAAGCCTAGATATACCACATAATTGCATTTGAGTAAATATAACCACAATAATCTAGCTATACAGTATACCATAAATTCATTATCCATCAAGGTGAGTCAACGCGAGTGGAAGATGAGGCTGATGCCTTACTAGCATCATGTTCTGGTAACACGGTGAAAAAGAAAAAGGAAAGTGTGTATTATGTAAAAGGTGGAAAGAAAAGAATCAGGAAATGTCCTCGAAAAAAGCAACCCACGAAAGCACCAAAAACAGGTTTGAGCTGATCATTTTCATTACCGTAGGTCAAATCATAATATATATGTTTTTGTTGTCCTAAACCAGTGCAAAAACCAGGCACAGCTCAGACGGTTTCAGTACTATGTGAGACACGAGTTGTGGACCCATGTCATGATGAACGTTTTCTTTTTTATATACATTACTGTATTGTGGACATGCACTGTTTTGAACGGGGTTTTTTTCAGTACAAGCATTGACAGATGATCATGAAGATTCAATCTCTGATCATGGAGTTGAAATATCAGATGACTTTTCTGTTGAAATAGTAGGTATATATATACTGAATTGTTTTCATTTCATACCAACATGTGTGTACAGATAAATGCCTTTCATAATCGAACAATATTTATCGATTATTCTATACCACTACCTTCAACGCAGACTTTTCATGATGGTGAAATAAAAAACATAGGTATATTCACATTTAAAACACTTAGAATTCAGTATTATTTTGAGGTCTCGCAAAAAGGTAGTATATAACAATAGGTTTTTTCATCGAACTGGGGTACTGTTTTCATATATACAACAAGTTATTTTTTAATAGATAAAATTGTACCACTTACCTTTCCTAAATGTGACTGTGAGAGTGGTGTGATGGGAATTGAAGTTTCAAGAGAATTGGTAGCAGTAATAAGAACTGATGGTAAACATAGTGTTTGTATATACCATACAAATTTTATCTTTTGGATTTGGAAATTTGATTTCTTTTCATTGAAATTCATTTTAGGAAGATTCGACCTCAACAAGTTCGTCATGAGATGTTCATGTGGAAAACGTTATGACCCATTTTGTTTGAGTAATTTACTTGGATCTGGTTATTGGCCTGGATCATTGAAGCAAATTAACTGCATTTTTCATGAAAGTTGCTTCATGATGTGGGACAGATTTTCAAAGCGAATGCCTGGTTCATCAATTAGTAGTTTTGTAAAGTCATTGGAGGATGTTTCTCGATTTCATTCCAGGGTAATTATAGAATTGCTTCTGAAAAAGGGATATAGCATATTCAAGTGAATTCTGTATTATTTCAATGATACAAATCTTCTCACAATCCTACCTACGATAGTAGATGTATTGCATTATTATTGTGTAAAAATTTAGACGGATGTGATCAGTTGCACATTATTCACCAGAACTTTCAGAGAATGGAAATATGGGCAACACGAACTTGACAAACTGACGACTGTACCAATATTTTCATGTCCTGCTTGTGATCAGCATCAACACTCTTGTCATGTTGATGGTAATAATAACCTTGTTGTACCGTTATAAAACGTCAGGAAAGTAAGTTTGCAGATCATATATCATTATTTAGGACCCTATTGGATAACAGTACTATTTTGTAACTGAAAAAGAAGAAAGGCAAAAAAGTTTTATTTTGAGAAATATTTCTAAATCTGTCGGTGAATAATAACAATGAAAAAAGACAAGCTGCTATAATGATTATCACTGCAGCCTGATTACACACATTTTGCAATGAAAATTGATACATATAGTGTAAAATGCTTGAAATTTTTCTTTCCAAAGATTTCTTTAACAAGAAAACTGTACCTTTACAGAATTCTCTATTTTCCAAAAAATTAATGTTTATCAGTTGTTTCCTCAAATAATTATTTTTTTCAAAAACTTAGATATTTTTTTGGTATTTACCTTTTGTACTTTAGGAGATCTGGTGATTCATATTACAAAGATTTATTTATATCATCAAATGAAAAAGTTGGTGAACATTTACAAAGTCTAGATTATTCAAAACAAACATCGAAGGTAGGTTTTAGTGTGTTCTCATACTTTCTTGTGTCACTGTGAGTGAAGACTTGCCAGTACAGTATTCCTTTTCTGTCTCCATACTCATTTTTATATTTCTTTTATTTCTGTTTATATTATTCAAGAAGTTGCACAAAGTTGCATGCGGTTCTAGTATACTTAAAGCAGCTCAGGACATATCACGAAGAAAGGCTGCCTTAGATGAAACTGGATTGGAATATTGTGTATGTCGACATGGCATTGCCCTAAAAGGAGTAAATATGTTCCGTGGTGAAATCTTTGGCTATGCACATTACTTACAGACAATTTTCATGTTATCCCAGAATGTGGAATTCTTTTGGTATGATGTTGTTTGTAAGTATTGGCCATGGCTCAAATCACATGATCCTTTCGCTGCTGATCAAATGAAACCCGCATTGTCTGTAATGCATGGGAAAATACATCAGATGTCATGTCAGGTGAACTCATTTTTGCCATCTTTTTATAATTGTAATGCTTGCTAGCAAAATCATAATATCAATTTATATTCAGGCAAAATTTTGTAATATAGTGATATGTATTTGAAATGATCGATCTATAGGTTCAATGGAGTGGAAGATGGCAAGAAGGGTCAGCTAAATCATCGGGTGAAGAAGCTGAACAAGTGAATAGTTATTTGTCGCGTATTGGAAATACAACAAAGTACATGCTTCCCCAAAGTAATTTCTAATTGTGATTTCTATGTATTCCAATCCTTCTAATTATTATTGTTTATTAGAAGAATAAACCTTTTGGTAAAACCAACTTCTTGTGTAGATAGAGAAGATGTGATAACTGAGTTTGCAATTGATTGGAACAAAAGAAAGGTTGATGGCTTAGCTAAATCTCTTATTAAACGGTATAAAAAGGTAAATAAGAAAACCTGGATAACAAGGTCTAATTATGATATTGTATTTATTTTTTTAACAGGTTTTAATATTCAAAAGTGTTAGGTTGCCTTCAATTTTTTCTTTCTTTTAAAATGCTCTGAACATTGAGAACTCCAAAGCTGTGTGGGAAAATAGTTGTAAAAGTGCTGGCATTCTTACATCTATTTCTACCATGACAAGTTTAACATCGGAGGTGGTAAATTTTTTCACAGGTATGATGTTATAGACAAAAAGGTTTTTCTATTTGTATTTTGTTTAACAAAAGGTATTTATACATCACTCCATGATATTTGTTATATAGTTGCTGAAGAAAGAAATGATGTTCTGTCTCCAAAGGAAACTTCAGCACTATATTCTCTTCGTTTAAAACAACTTGATGCTGATGTTGAGTCTAGTGTTCACAGCATCCTAGTTCACTATGTACTGAAATGTGGTAACACGCAATCTGTGATTCGGACAAAGTTGGGTATTATTGTAACAAAAATTAGAAATTAACCATCATTTGATCCTGATTGTGAAGATATACAAAATGCTGTCTTAAAAAAAATTATGGATGCTATTAAAGAAAAAATTATAAACCATCAGTTTCAAGCAAAAATAAAAAGACTTTCAATGAGCAAGTTAACAGGTTTTTTTTACTCTTTATCAGTTATTATTACATTATTATATCGCACCTTTCTGAAGGCGTTCATTTAATCAAAAGACAATGTTGACAAGTTTACGCAAACGAGAACGCCATTCAAGTCTAATACATATCCAGCTTGTACACATGAGGATTTCAACCTGGGATTGGGAGAACAAAGCTCGTGATTAAACAGTAATCACAAGGTTATGTTCGTTGTTATAACTGACAAATGACACTCGTAATAACTAAATTTTTCTCGTTCTGACGTTTCGAACTTTAGCTCTTTTAGTCATTATTTGTACAATTTATCAATATTTGTACTCAATATCACGCTATACCCGCATACTCGTTTTTTTTACTTCATAATTCAAAAACCGAACACGAAACCGCATGCAAAAGAAAGCGTATCTACATCATCAAGAGTTCATTTGCCATGACATTCGAAATTACTTTCCCTTATCAGTAATGGTTTGGCATATGGAGAAAAAAACTTCAGTAAAGGGGGGAAGCACGTTGTATAGACACTGTTAAGTCTTGATTTTAATTATATCAGATTCTCAACGGAAGGAAGGTAGTTTCTGAACATATCTTTCATCACTCCATCTATCCGGTCATTTTGTTAATATTAGATATAAACAAGATAAAAAAGTTTTACATCACTGTTTTCTGTTTAAAATATACATCTAAAAGTTGAGGTACATCTCAATATATAAATATTAAAAATACTATATAGTGTCGGTATTTACAACATAAACACTTTCTTATTTTTTTTTATTATATCAGATTCTCAACGGAAGGAAGGTCTGAACATATCTTTCATCACTCCACCTATCCGGTCATTTTGTTAATATTAGATATAAACAAGATAAAAAAGTTTTACATCACTGTCTTCTGTTTAAAATATACATCTAAAAGTTGAGGACATCTCAATATATATAAATATTAAAAATATTATATAGTGTCGGTATTTACAACATAAAAACTTTCTTTTTTTTGGCAGTTAACTATGACATAACTCCCCCCCCCCCCCACAAAAAAAAATAATACTAATAATAAAAAAACACAACACAAAATAAACCAAAATGTTATCTGTCAATAAAACTGACGAATGCCACGGCTTTAAGTTTCTTTTAAAAAGTCAAAAGCGTTTCCATCTTCAGTATCTACAAAAAAAAATCATATAGTGATAGAAAAGAAACAAGAAAAACACCCACATGTATCATAAAGGAAGAAATTACTTAGAGAAGAAATTTGTGTGGAATTTATTTTTGCAGATGAGTGTCCCAAAAATGACATATTTAGTGAAAGAAATTTTTAATTAATTCCGCAAAAAAAGTTCCGCACAATTTCTTCTGCAAATAAATTCTTCCCTTAAATGATATGATAAATATTAAGACACTTCAGGCTTGTTGTTGCCAGAAGCATGAATTAGGAGAAACATCACATAAAACTGATCACTTATTCGCAAAGATACAGATCGGACAAATATTATTCTATACCTGTATTTTGATCACACACCTCTTCTTCGAGTCCTTAAAAATGACAAAGAGACAATTTGAAATTTGAAGTAGGACTGAACTTTCTTCAGAAAAAAATAATTATTTGAGGAAACTATTTTGACTAAAAAAAAAAAATCACGTCATCTTATTGAAACCACAGACTTTCAATCTGCTGTACATCCTGCCCATGTTCCTCTCCATCACATTGCTCACTTTCACACTCTAAAAATAAATTAAAAAAAAATTCAGATTTGATTTGGTGCAAATCCCTCTTGGTGCAATTCTCTTTGCAATACTTAGGAAGTCTGTGTGTAGCTATAAATATATAAAAATTAACCTTCATTTTGAATGTTGTTGTTTTTTTGAGGATGCCTGTTGCTTGCTGAGGTACTGTTCTTTTGATCTACATATTAATAATGGAAAATAATAAAAAAATAATAATAATAATAATGACGAGAGAGAAAATATGCAAAAGAGAAAAAACAAGAAAAACAGTGCTTTGTACTATGTAAAACAATGAGAAACACTAGAAGACATCCGTCTTAAGGAAGAAGACATTTGTCGTAAACTATCCGTATAAATGTAAATTCTAAAAGCAATTTTAGTTGGAAAAACTCTTGAAGAAAATAATAATAATAACAATAATAATAATAATAACAACTATAATAATAGTAATAAAAGCTATCTGTGTGAAATATGACTGTCGACCCTTCCACTTTTAAAACTGTATATAGCATGGTTTGAAAAATTGAATGATAGCATTTTGCACGTTGCTTCTTCAAATTATCCAGTGTAAACGAACATAGAAAAATGCAATACCTTTGTGGAGACTTTCAAAAAACTTTGACAATGCTTGCCCTTGTCTGGTAAACACACCATCAATAAATAGGAAATCGGTCATGCGACCGTTTGTTGCCTTGATGTCAATGTATGTGCGATTAAATGGTGTTTTTCGCACATACACAACTGCAACATCGTAACCGAGGACATCCTTCATATTATTGCTCTGAAAATATGATTAAATTCCAATTTATATCACGGCAGATAGAATAATAATGATTATCGAGGAATAAACAACTTACAATGTCTTCGCTCTTCCTCTTACTTCTTGTAAGATTGCAAGTTTTGTTGCTTGCAACCTTTCTCCTTTTGATGCAATCCCTTTTACAGAAAGGGCATTGTCTCAAGGCTGCCGCTATTGCTTCGCCACATTCACTACATTTCTAAAAGTACGATATCATAATGAAACTTGTTATTATCTTTTTTATTAAATTATGCCCAAATCAATATTATACATATCCATGTACTACATTGAAACAATGAGTAGCATTCAACTCAAATGTTTTTAACGAATAAATCAATTAAAATATATATTCACTTACTTTTACTGCCACAAAACCCTTCTGACCAAATTTTTTTTTGTTATTATTATCGTTATTATTGTTATTGCTGTTGTTTTGATCTTCAGCACTAATCATATTTCACTTAAAAATTCTATGTACAGTAAAGAGAGCACCTACACCTTCAAGTAGCTAGGGACTAGCCAGGGATTAGCTAGCCTGCTAACTGCTTTAAATAGAGCAATTAGTCTAGTAGCAGACTATTAGGAGTTTTTTGGTGAAATTTCAAAATTTTTCGATTGAATAGAACTAAGAAAAAAACCCATTTGGCCCACTTGTAGAGAGGTTTCCTCAGCCACCATGTGCAAGAAATCTAGTCAATTTATACTATAAAACGCAAAAAGAAATGTTGGCGTGGAAGGTCAAACTGGTGGTTCAACCATAACACAAAACAATTCCCTGCCCACATCACTATTTTCAACACAAAAGAGACATGGTGAACTGAGCGAGCAAGTGCGAGGGACTGTACCATCAGCATCAGAGAGGAAGAAGTAGGAGTAAAAGCCAAACAAAAAGGATCATGGAAAGTCAGTGTTCTCTTCCTTTCATCAACCACCATCGAGAAGAAGACATGGCCGAGCTGATAGGAAGCTACTATTAGTCAGCTAGTTAGGCTAGACAGGCTTAACAGACAGCTTGACTGTCAGTCTAGCCTGGATTTACTATAGCCTACTCATGGGAATCTTTTCTCATCGCTCTGACCGCATCACAACGACTTTTGATGGAAGGTCGAAGACATATGGCTCCCCTTAGCTAATCAGACTAAACAAGAACTTTTTAAGTATTTTGATAACCTTTTAAATCCAAGCTTTGTTCGAGGACCATCGTATTAAATCAGGGAAACGAAAATTACACGATGGTCGCTGTAAACTGGGATACGGGAAATCTCGATGACATCAGCAAGTTTTACTTCGAGGCCGGCGAATCCAATCGAAATCCGATTCTCAAAAAAAGTTTATAAAAGGGAAAAAAGGGACAGGGTGATCAAATTCATCGTATGTGATAATCAGAAAAATGCACCTATCATGTATTAAAAATGTGTTGATGAGATTATTGCCTATCGTATAATCAAATACACGATTCTAGTAATATCCCATATTATATCGGGAATATATCGGGAATGTAGTGTGTATGCAACGTGTGTTTAATTTTGGCTTGTGGCGCACCTGGCGCAAAACAACTTCGGGATTGAGAAGGATCACATCAGAAGGTAAACTACTCTTTCGCAACAAAATGTAATACATATTCAGGCCCCTGGACTACCGAGACAGCTTGTACAGTATGGCCGGGCTTGTTTACTGGGAATGACTTCTCTTTCCTTCGCATCTGATTGTGAAGTTTCCTAATTGACCGTTCCCCTAAAATTAAAAAGCTAGTATCAAATTCTTATTAGAAAAATTAAAGCGGTCTCTCTCGACCAAATCATCACCGAACAAATCACTGGCAGTGATTTTGCTTTATCTCCACCAACAGTATACCGTGCTATCATTCAATCCAGGAACGGCTTTTTCTCCGCTGCAGGTATCACAGCGCAGACCGAGCAAGGGGGGGGGGGGGGGGGGGGCTTCGAGGTTCGGTTGAAGTATTAGCGAATAGTGCTGTTGCCCAAAACATTTTCTCCAGGCTCTAAATGTTGTCAATTTCATTGTTCAGAACAGGTATACATACACAAGTTCCCTGCAAAGTATGAAACAACTTTGAACGGCTTGGTCCGGGGATTCGAAGTAATAACTACTAACTAAGTAGTTTTGCGGCTTCTACTATATAGGTAGAAATAGGCCAATCAAATACTACCAATGCAGTAGAATTTGGGAGATGGACACTTCTACCATAATAGTACATTCTTACGGCGCGACTGGCCTGTTTAGGATGACGCTGCTGTGAATATAGAAACGATGTCTTTACTTATTTTTTAAAGCTTTCTAAATCCACCTCTTTGAGCTTAGGACATTAATTTATCAAATGTGTACATATTTTTAAAGAAATATAAAAATATTGTGGAAAAGAATTAAAGGGAGACGAAGAACAAGTGAGCCGGGAGAAGAAGGTATTAATATGTACTAATATATTTCGTAGGGTATATGACAGGCAAGTGTTGATACTGCTAAGAACCTCAAATATGACTTTTTTTGTTATTCAAAATGCATTGCAGAACCCCGAGATCTGATTTTGTTATTATATAATATGTATTTATGCATCGAAACACTATATGGATGAGATATTGAAGATGGTTAAAGCAAAAAAGTTCGCTGCAGGTTGTAGGATAAGTACAATGGTTGACTTGCTTTGAATGCTAAATATTAACGTGAAGCCTTTTGTATTCCCTCCTTGTAACTTTTTATTAATTTTATTTTCACTTTGTTCATTAGATATTTATTTAGAAAATGGATTAACGCTGTGAAAAGCAAAAAGATTAATCTAGTACCTTTCTTTTGACCAAAGGCTGTTAACCGGTATGCAAGGAAGAGAGGCTTGATCTAAAGATACACATGATGCTAGGCATGGAATAGAGGGCCCAAAGGCCTGCATAAAAAGCCAACTACTGTCCAGTGACAAGATGACATAAAGTGATTATTCTATTATGCACTATTTGGTTGTACTTTTGTGTACTGACGTGTCTTTCTTATCTCATGATACATTTTTTCATCGTGATCACTGTTCTCTTTTTCCCCGCCAGGTTGTTTGAAGAACAGAAAACCATCTAAGACAGACCAATAAAGTTAAAGATGTCATCTACAAAAAATTACTTAAAGCAGCTGTAACTGAAACTGATGGCAGTATTGAAAGAGATCACGAAAAACTATTAGCAGAAACTACCGATGAAAGTGATGATGATTATCAACATTTTAAACGCCTTGTCAAATCAAACGCATCCAACATAAAGGAGATTAAAAAGGCGAATAGTTTCTGCCAAAGATCCAAATAATGACCCATATAATCCATGTGACGCAGATTGGCTAGTTCAAAAACTGACTGATGCTGTGATGCACAAACACAAAAGAAACAAAACGTTAAGAATTAAGAATTGTGTTACATACAATAACCACATTGGATTACTACATAATCATAATACAATCCTCTTTTTCATACCTCGGTTTAGATAACAGATTTGTGGGACATCTTTTTTAAGATACAAAACGTACAACTAACGGTCGTTACACAAAAACTGACAACATGAAAACAGAAGACAGACATTACGACAACAATACAAGGAAGACTGCTATCGAATTAACCTGTCCACTGTTACTATCAACACCATTGATTTGAGGAAATATCAAGCCTAAAAAGGTCTGGTGTCTACTTCATAGTGGGCATTAAATGCGATTTAGAAAATAACAGTTAGTAACAAAAGAGCTGGCGACATTGCATATGGTAAAAAAAGGATTTGTGAAAAATGAAATTTAGGATTGTGTTAATTATCAAATTATCAAACCTGAATACCGTATTTCCTCTAATAAGCGCCGCGGCGCTTATTTAATTTTTGTGATTTTAGGTGCGGCGCTTATTAGAGGGCGGCGCTTAATAGAGGGCGGCGCTTATTTCGAAATTTCAGATTTCAAGTTTCTGAAGTTTTTGCCTATTCTTCAAATTCAATCCGTTGGTTGAATGCTATCCTTAGTAAAAGTTTTTTTGATAGATTTGGGGTTCTATAGAGGGGTAAGTAACGTACGAGAAAGAAATAACGGGTGAATTATCGTGTCTTTTCCTGTTCTCTTTCTATCAAATATAACAAAGATAATTTCAAACATCAATTTCTTCGTCGCTTTCTTGATCAGAGTCAATCAAATGAAACGGCCCGCATGCATCCTCAACATCCGAATCTGTTATGTTCTCAAAAGGATTTATTTGACTCTCTTCCTCTTGCAAGATATTCAGGGATTCTCTTAGCCGTGATGCCCCATCAGGACAAGCTCCCTCCTTTTTAAAACAGTGGATCTTGTCATCTTCACTACCATCGACTGGAAGGCTTAAACCGCATGTTTTAAAAGATTTCACGATGAGCTCACTTGACAGCTTTTTCCAACCTTCTAAGATCCACTCGATTACTTTCCTTCGCGGAGGTGGCTTCATATTACCTGCTTTTGTATATTCGTGGATCCCTTCACTAAGCCATGTATCGTAAGCTTCGGTAACATGAGCTTTGAATGGCTTATTCCACGAAACATCGGGGGCTTGAATATACGGAGTACAACCACCGGGGACGATAACTGAATCAACATTGAAACTTTTCAAACGTTGCTTGATTGTTTGCATCATGTGGCATTCAAAGGAATCCCAAGCTAACAATCGCTTTTGAAAAGAAAATTTACCAATAACTGTTTTAATGTATTCTAATGTCAATTCCTCATTCATCCAAGCATTTGAAGATGAAGCGATAATACATTTAGATTTGTATTCTTCGTTTAGAGCATTACATTCCCGCTTTGCACCCCCAAAAACGATGAATGGTTTGAGCCGTGTTCCATCAGCCTTTGCTGTAAGGCACACAGAAACTCTGACTTTCTCATGGCCAGTGGTCTTTAAAGGAATGTCTTTCTTTCCTTTGCTTTCTACAGTTGTCCCTGAGAGCATGTCAGACCAAATTGCAGTTTCATCCATCGCAATGATTGAACCAGCGGAGTATTTAAATTTTCTTTGTAATCGTCGGCACTGTAAAACATACATGACAAGTTTGTCGACCATACAACTAGGATTCTTTTGAGCGGTAGTTGTTCTTCTCCTTAAAGAAAGTCCGTTTCTTTTCATAAATTTTTCCAACCATCCACGACTGGCTACAAAGCTCTCTTTTACAGCAGGGTCATCGGTGCTTTTGTCATGGATAATCTTTGCTTTCTTCATTATTAATTTTCGAGAAACTCTAAGCATTGCTGATCTACGATCCATTATCCAGATGAGTACTTCTTCTTCTAAGTCGTCGTTCGTGAGCTTTCTTCCCCCACCATCAAGTCTTCTTCTTTTCAGTCCACCTTTATCAGCAACCCTGGCTTTGATGTCTTCCATTTTTGCTCTCCATTCACGAACTCTCCTCTCGTCAACATTGTATCGCCTTCCTGCTTGGCGATTTGAATAATTGATTGCATATTCCACGACTTCCTTCTTCAGATCCAAGGAATAGGATTTGATTTTTTCTCCTTTGTGTGAATTCTCGGTTGGAGCCATGTTATTTTGCACACACACACACCTCGCTCGCTAGAAATATTTTGTTTATTATACACTAGAACGACTTCATTTTTCGTACCAAAATCAAGCATTACAATAGCTTCCCGCATTCCATTTTTTCAAAAGGTAAACAAACAATGCAATGACTTCGCTGTACATTCAAGAGAGGGCGAAACATGGCTAGAACTATTCCAAGAAACTTTTCATTTGCCTTTATTGTGAAGTTTGAAACAAACATACGAGGCCACCATGTCTACAAAGATGTTTGGACTCCAACTCTGGGAGAGAAACTTAAGTGCAAACCAGACGAAAGAGAAGAGGCCAAAGAATATGATCAAAACGCCATAGGTGTATACAAACTAAAGCCACAGGTTACAGTAAAAGGTGAAGATGAATCCGACAAAAAACCTACAGAAGAAAATAAAAAGACAGAATCAGAATCAAGTACTACACCAGCGGTTGAAAACGAGAAAAGTGAACCAAGCGAAACAAACAAAACGAACAAAGTAACCAAAGCCAAAGGAAGAAAATCAACCAAAGGAAGTAAAGCAGCAAAGGAAACTGAAGCAGTCAAAGAAACTGAGGTCGCGATCGAACCAGTATCTAAAGAGGTCAATAAAGAAGTTGTCGAAATAGATTCAGACGATCTGGGAGAAAAGGATGATGAGTTTTTAGTCGGACATTTACCCATTGAACTATCCAAACTAACGAAACAATTTTTGAAATCTGATAAAAACAACACGATGATCGCAAAAGTAACGGGAAAAAGGAAACGAGAGCTTGGCTTGGTCGTCCCTGCCAAGTTTCTTTGCTGTTCAACCAACAGTAAAATTGCAAACATTCTTTATGAGGAACTTAATAAGAAGAAATGTAAATTTAGCTATTTAGAACTTAATGTAAATGAATATTGCAATAAGAAGACTATAGAGTTCGAATAAAAGCATTGAAATCTCATTTTCTCTTGATTTTCTAATAAGCGCCGCATTTGAGGGTGCGGCGCTTATTAGAGGGCGGCGCTTATTGGAGGAAATACGGTATCTAAATATTGAGAAGCAGTAATTTGCACATGACAATGTATTTAATAATCAAAATTTTTTTGAAATTAACAGTATTATATTTTTTATAGGGTAAAAGTAATCGATTGAAGGAATAAAAACATTATGTTTTAGCTGGTAATTTCACCTACGAACAGCATAAAGATGGAAGAAAGATGCACTGCTGTTTTTGTGTGTAAACAATTGGTTTATCGAATGCCAAAACCTTTTAAACTACGAAGAAAAGAGGATTTTAAGGCGACCATAAGCCATGCGAGAGAAAACACAGAGTGCATTAGCATTGTAAAAAAAAAGTAAACCAATGTCTGTTGCTAACTACACCCCCTTGCATTGTTTTGGAGTTTATGATAAGAAAACGCTTCACAGATACTTGGGGATCTATTAGGCTAAAAAACATCTTCAAAGACCAATAGCTCCGACGTAAAGGCTAGCAAAATGCTTTTGCATGAAAGTTTACCAAAAGACAGCGAATTTAAAGATTTAAAGGCACAGCTTTTATCACGCATGATGAAAGTTAAAGTCTTTAGCATCCGTAAAGACAACGAGGGTGTGCTGCTGTATGGCTACGCACTGTTTGATAATGGCGGTGGTACAGTATTAAAGAAATACCCATTAAATTAAGACGTCTGAGAAGATTGATGCTGCAGAAAAGTAACTATAATAAACGCCATTAAAGATCTGGACGTAAAGGTAACGACGCAGTAGGTGTTCCTAGCTTCTTATTGCGAGTTTGACGGTTCCTTGCTTGGGGTATTCGTTCGAAAAATAAAGAAGTGATCCGCATTTTATTCAAAACAAGGGATAATATGGGAAAAGTAACTGGGTTAGCGATTATTCAGACCACTCAGTGGACGTGCATAAAACATGGTATCGACAAAAGGAATCAACAATCGAGCTAAAGAAATTCAATGCAATATTATTTTGCGCACTATTCAACACCGACAAGCAACTTGCCGTCATTAAGGATAGTCAGGGAATGGTTGAAAAAAAAAGAAAAAGTTTGACTTAAATGCTTTCTTAAATTACTTTTATCAGATTTATTGCTTGCATAAAAAAGAGAAAGTAAATTACAAGGTGCAAGCACAATGATAAACTCGACTAGTTAAGTCTTTATTTAAAGTCTAGAGCTTTGGCTCCTCTAAAGAATGTGCTTCCATGAGTTTTTTGTGAACTAATTTTAGATATGAGTTAATTAATTTTAATAATCATATGCTTAGATTTAACACTTTTAGGACAAGAAGGAAAGTCAACAAAGTACTATGCATAACGGTGACGTCTATTTTCACGGTATTTTTTGTTAAAGCATTTTTGATAACATAGCTATAAAAAATATATAACGTGCACAATAATATAGCTTACTTGCTTTTAGCCTTAACAACAAACACTTCTTCAGTAATAACACATCCAGACAACGTCGAAAAGGCAAATAGTAGCTTTAGATAATCTTTTTCACCGCTACCTCAACCTATTCCAATAAGATAAAAAGCATATGGGTCGTCACTTTCACCTACTAAAAGGCCACAGATGCAATGAATTTATATTTATTTACCAATGTGTTCCTCTAAAACCAATAGTAAAATTTCAAATTAATTTCGAAAAGTTGGGTACCTGAAAAACTATTCTCTATCAACTATTCTTAGTTGTTGATGACATATATCAGCGCATATGTTGAATGACTTCAAAAGAAAAAAATTACCATTAACGCCAATGAAGGTAAGTATGTTTCCATAAGGTGTATTACATACGCATTGCATAATTTATTTAATGTATTTTATTTAGGATGAGATGAAGCGAATATTTGCATAGAGCACTGAAGAAATGAATGCAAACACTTAATTACGAACAAGACTGTTTCATGAGTGCTGGTTGTCGGCAAGAAAAAAAATATTCTATATTAGAGCGGAGAAGTATTTCGTCAATCAGACCGAAAGTACATCCTATTATTAAACGAAACAAAGAGTGAACATAAACTAACATTTACTATCTTGCAGGTTTTTTTAGAAATATTTTTAAATTCAATGTTTTTACATTTATTGTATACTAGCATTTTCTCTCAATTACAAAAACTTCCTGCCCTCTTGTTATAGAGAACTAGTTTTGTTGCTATGAATGATTGGTAAAACATACATTTTTTATCTTACGCTACAGTATTATTACTAACCTAAACCATTATTGTAAGCGAAAATTTCACTTTTTTCTAATTTCTTTCGCCAAATTATTAGTATAGTGGATTGGAGAGAAAATATAAAAAAATTGAAAAAATAAGTTCTTGTTCAATATAACAAAGGAAAACTAATTTGATGGCGAAGGAACTTAAAGAGTTTAAACTAATATATTTTCTACAATGGCACTGATTATTTAAAGCGTGAGAGGTTTAAAACCATTATGTTGAACAGGATCAGAAAACATGGTTGTTAATACAGTAGAAATAATTTTCACGAGACTGGAATCAAATTTTATTTCTAGACCAGTAGCCCACACATGCACACCGAGCTTAGAACTTTCATCAACTTATAATTATTACTGCGAACTCCGTGAAGAATTCAGCAAAATGTTGCAGTCATCTGAATGGGAGATGGACATCATTCAAACTGACTTTGGATCCTTTTTAGTTTTGTTTGAACTGACAAAGAGAGTTTTATTTACTCCTTTCGCTTACTTCCAGTATTCTGTTTTGTTAACACTTTCTTATACAATTTTTGAGAGAGTTCTTAGGTGCAATAAAAAACTTTGTGTCAATTTATTTTTAATGAGTTTTTTTTTATCAATTGTATGGATATCTTAAAAGATTGAAAAATACCCGAACATTATGAAGGGGTGTTTTCATACTTCAATATGAATGAATATATAAACAATATGAACTAAATTTGAATTGAAAAAAAAAGCTTAAACAGTATATCTTCATAAATACTGTTTGATCTTTGATTACATGTACAGATGTAACGCATCTGAAAAAACATTAGGAAAGTCCCACTCATGTTGTTGCATCAAAGTTTGTGAAACATCTTAACTGTGTTGTAGGTAAAGCAAAGATAAAATTGTTTAATTTCTTCAGCATCTACGTTTATTAGGCAATCAATGGAATGATGCAAATGTGGCAAGTAATACATTGCATCCGGTCTTCTACGAGGGCCAGAATTCCTACTCTTATAAATAATGTGTGAATTCCACTCATTCCGAACATTCTGTAACTCCTTGTGGATAAACAGCATGAAGCAAAAACGTATGCAAATCGACTAACACAGGATCCGAACTTGTGGAAACATTTAGGTCGGTCATATCTCTAAAAAAAACACTTTCATCAACCAATCCGATCATGCTTTAAGGTAGACTAGTAGAACTCAATTCTTTGATGTTCAGCCAAGAGATAATTCTAAAAGAGCCGAAGCTGTTTTGACTGTCCGTTGAACTATGTAAATAAACATGAATTAGCTTAATGAAAAAATGTCTGCCTTGATCTGACTGGGTATGCCTTACAATTCCTTGATCTTATCTTCATCGGATCTTGATCTATCGTAATTTTTATAATTAAGGTTTTTTTTCTCGACAAATATAAATTCTTTTGTAGTTGTTTTCTCCATTGAAAAATACCGAAAATTATTTGAGCAGCAAACAACTAATACCAAATAGAATACTGGTCGCTAAAATAAAGAGACTCTCTCTCAAAAGATCAGCGTAGTTAGAAATTAAATTGGAAGTGCAGTAGATAATAGACCATAAAATTGTTCTCTCAATAGACAAGTGAGAAAACAACGGTTAATATAACTATACATATCAACTAAAAAAGCTATCATTTGAAACCAGAAATTGATGATGATTGATGATGATTGATGATGAGGTGACAAAACAGTTAACCGTAATGATAATACTTGTTTAATGACAAACGGTATTAAAATGTAGAGGCTCTCTAAAGGATTTGCATTTAAACAAAATCTCGCTTATTACAAGAATTTTAAATAAATAAACCATTAACCATAGCAGGAGAACATTGGGAACACAATACAATTATGAGATAACAAAAAAGCAAGCTGTAGTGATTTGACTAGTCTAATGAGTCATATTTTAAGTGGTTGAGGTTAAACCTTCTAAACAACCACCTGGGCATATCATGGATTCCAAACCAAATCGTTGCATTTGTTTCTTTGAAATATGTTATATCTCTTTAATTTAGAGTTGACGCAACCAAGACGGAATCTATTTGCAAATATGTCAATGATTCTGCGTTTCCGAACTGTGTGATGAATAAAGTTAACGTCAGAAGTTTGCCTTTTTTTGTGTCTCTTCGCCGTCCAAAGACATACTATCGGGTATAGAATTGTGGTATGACTATAAGGATAGAAAAAATCTCTGGTGGAAAGAAAAAGTAAATTTAACTTGATTTGTAACCATGTAGCCAGCGTTAAATTAAATTAAAATGATTACTCTATATCATCTAAATCAAATGAGAAAGCATTATTGGATTGTCACAGATAACATTTTGAAGCAAACATCGGTCCCTTTAGAATAAATGAATACAAAAACATTGAGGTTTTAACAGACAAGAATAACTTGACACCGCTGCGCACTACTTTTTAAATTCGTCAAAATAACTTTATATTAAAATACTTTTTTTCAACTCAACTTCGGTGGTTAGTTCCCTAACGTAACGCAAAACAATCGATCACGTGGCGTCATTGTGTATTAATTAGTCAATTATTTTTTTTTAAAAAATTAGAAAAGTTGAAATTGCATTCAGACTGTACTGTAAGCTACAAAAACTGACGTAAAGTACATAAGAAATTTTCTATATGTATGTAAATAATCACCCTGAAATGCCACGATTCCAAAAAGAGAGCGAGAGCAGAAAAAAAATTTGAAGAAGCAAAGGAACGACAGGAATTGGAATACTGGGTATATATGCATAAAACATGTACTTCACAAGTTCCGCCTGAGGTAACATGTGATGAATAGGTTGTCATTAGTGTTAGGTATGTTACACTAAGAATCAGGCGTCGTAATTTTTCACTGGAAAGCTTTGTTTCTCAGTGTATATAACTTGGTAGGCTTATTATCAAAATTGCCAACGCTCTTCGGTTATACAAGGCACCCAACATACAGATATCATATCATGAAGTTGAGAAATATGCATTCTGTCTCTTGGGGACGCTTGAGGTCACGGAAGATGAGTCAAACTGTTACGGTCATTGATGGATATCCATATGCTGACGGTGAAGCATAATCTTCAACTAACAATATTGGAGTCGAACAATGGATGTGTGGTGCCCATTATTAAGAGAACTAGTGGTTTATAAGCTCTCTGATTTTAAAGTGCTTACGGCTTCTTATCTCAGGGTCGATGGTAACAGGAAGGGATAAGAAGTCTGGAAAACAAGAGACTGGCGACACTTGTTTTGAGATATAACCATTTCACATGATGAAACGTTTTAAACAAGTGATACATACATTTTATAAGTATATGGCTTATTTCTTTTTTCTAAGCATGGCATAATCAAGTGTCTTGCTTAAGAGAAGTACACTTTCTTTTAAAAGAAATGGTGGAAAATATTGTAGCTTAAAACTGCTAAAATATAAGAATTGGTCAAGAAACTAGAGCTATAGACAAAATTTATTAATACATATAAATTTAAAAACAAATGCATAGTGAAACTCGCAAGTTGCCTAATTTTGGGTCCATTTTGAGGCATGAACCCATAGCAACTGGGTTGCCTGTAACAAAATAATTAAAGTAGATAAACTTCGCAGCATATTTTCATAATGTAATTTCAGTTTTGTTAAATATTACTTTCGTTGTATAGATGGTATTGGTTGATGATGGGTGTGCAGATGGTTATTTACGATGAATACCATACCAAATTTTAAATACAGACAACCTGGCTCTATCAGCGTTTCGCGTGTCTTTATTACGTTTTTTTCTCTCAAATCAAAAAAAAATCTTAAAGATTGGGTTACAGTCCATAATAACCCTTCAGTTAGGACAGATGCAACGTTGAGGTTCCACAATAAACTCTAAGAGAGATCTCAGTGCTAAAAAAAATAATTACAACCTTAATTTGTGCGATGTAACCTTTTTTTCGGATGTTTTTTAGTTAGTCAGCCGGGACTTTAGTCCGCTGAGTATTAGAATGGTTGTTTTCCGTTTTTTTTAGTCGTCGACATCACTTTCCCAGTCTAATACACTAGCCTGTTTATCCGTTTTAAAGGTTATCTGAGCTACCTTTTACATCTCCCTTATACAATGCGTACCAATGTTACGCAGCTTCACATGTTTCAAGGCAGTTCGTGTAAAATTTTTGAGAAGTGTTGCTGCTCTCAAAATTTGTTTTGTAAGAATTTTGTGTTTTACTACTGAGCATTTTAGTTGTGTTTCACTTCATTGTGTTTTTAAGAAAGATATATATGCTGTATACTCTAGCTAGCTAGACAATTTCCAATTTTACAAATAAAACTTCCAAACACAATTCCAATAGATAGCTACATCGACTTCTAAAAGACTTAAAACTTTTGTGACGTAGCTAGCTAGCTACGGTTTCAATTATATGCCTTTTAAAAACTTACCTGTAACGTACAGTTTCCATTACGTTAAAAACTTATTGTAAAAGTACAATTTCCAGTACGTTTTAAAAACTTGCCTGTAACGTGCAGTTTCAAGTATATACGTTAAAAAACTTACACGTAGCGCACAGTTTCCAAACTTTGAAGAACACCTACAAATGCTTCGCCTAACTTTGAGGTTGTTTTGCTGACAAAAATGGCTTCTTTAACTTTTGGGAGGTTATAAAAACATCGTAAGATGGAGTTTGCATAACATGTGTTTCCCAAGTTTGTTAGACCGCTATTCCTAAAATCAGGGTTAGACGGCAATGCGACTGTTGTTTTGGAAGACCTTGTAGCAAGTTTTTCGGGTTTTTTGATTTTACAAGATTTTATGTGATTTGTGGAAGATTTCGAAGGGGGTTTTGACTTCTTACATTCCATATTTGTAACAGAAGAAACTGCAGGAATGATTGGGGCCTTTTCAGGCTCAACCCAAGTGGTAGAATTTTGAGACATCCAGATGTAAAAAGAAGCACTCATGGAGGTAAAAGTTAGGGATTTTAATAGGGAACGTAAAGGCTTGTTAGGGAAACAAGGCAACGAAAACATGTCGTTACTGATTCTGAACACCACCTCAATGGCAAATAAATGCACGATCCATCCATTGTTTTTCATAGCATAACAAAGTGAAGAATATTTGTTAAGCTTTCGTTTCTGCCAATATTCCATGTTCTCTTCACATGGACAAGTGAGTTCTAACATACTTACAGTTTTGGAAGAACTGGATATTAATAACACGTCTGGGCGTAGTTGTGTTATTGCAATGTATGGTGGAACAACTAAAACGGAATCTAAATCTGACAGTATTTTCCAATCGGAAGCAAGGTGAAGAAGGCCTAGACACTTTGTATGCCTCTTCTTAGATGGTGATTGACTGATCGGAATGAAATTAATTTTGTTGCACTTGGAAACTTAAGAGGTTCATATGATACTAAAAACTCTTTTAATGCCTTAACCAAAACTATTAAAACCGAGTCATGACGGTATGTTTATTTACCCTGAGTAAGGGAGGTCCTACAGGCACCCAATATGTGAGAGACATTCGAGGATGGTTTCTTGGACAGATTGCAACTTTTGTCTTTCTCAATTCCCCATCTCACAAGATTGGTTGGAGATGGAAGGGTGTCGTAGGTTGCCTGTATACAAAAGGAAGTTAGACATTGTGGCAGTGAAAGAATTGTTCCCCAAGATAAATCATTTTTCACATAAAAGCACCATTTTGTCCAATTGCCTTGCAAATGCAACTTTACAGCTCTGGCATGGTAAAAATATCGTCTTTATTTTCTTCAATGACATTGGAAACAAGCTTTTTTGGTTGTATATTTTTGTGCTTTAAGAGCCCTAAGCCAGCTCACCCAGTCTGATAACAACCTAAAATCTTTTTCAAATTGAGCTGACTATCCGCCCAAAAAACTGCCTCACTAACTTTCCAATTTCCAGCCTTTATATCTGGAACGCACTTAGACACACAAGGGTTGACAGATCTCTTAGTAACAGATGTCCACTGATTTTGACAGATTTGAGAACAGATGCTAGACTTTTCAGGGAAAGAGGACAAGGCGATGTCGAGGAATTTAAGGAAATGTTGGAAATTGAATGTAGTTTTAACCATTTCCTAATGAAAACAGAAAATCTTTGCTCTAGGTTTGTGATAGTAAATAGCGAAACTTCATAAATTAATAATGGCCAGCGGATTCTGGGAATTAACAGATGGTGTAGAAACCAAACATTATGGAACCCTTTATGAAAGGACCTGTCTATAGCTATAGGTTTGTCTTCGGCATCATTTAGAAATTCTTGTATTGCAGCAGAATCAGACAAGGATGAGTTTATTGTTCTGCCTTTGTGGCGCCGTAGATTAGTGGTTATTGCTCTCGTACTCTGTGCGGGAGACCGGGGTTCGATTCCTCTTGACGGCGATTCAACTCGGGCGAGTGAATGTTACCATAGCCTCGGGTTAACCCAAGCCATGTGAGGGAAATTGGGAAGATGGCACACTGTGTGGGCCGTTGGATGTTGCAGGGAGTTGTCTAGTAGAGCGCGCGCTCTAATTGGGTCTGCGTAGCTCAAAATGAGCTCTAAATACTCTAGGACTCTCCATCTAAGCCATGGCCCCTCCTGGAAATAATAGACAGGGTATATCCCTCGATATTTGTGAGGCTAGCCATGTAAAATATGCACATTTATCTATCTATCTATCCTAAAAACCTAATTGGATTAGAATGAATAGATGGAATTTTTTCGCTGCCAACTGTAAACGGTGAACTTCGGACAACTTTTCCCTTATCAATAACAATGCTGCGTGATTTAGAAGGCCTAAACGACATGCCTACCCAATCAAGAGCTGCCAGAATAAGACTCCCTACAAATTTTTGATTGTAAAGCTAGGTAGTTAGTCATTGTTCTCAGCTGCACAACAAACTCGTGGTTAGAACTTTTTGCTCCTTTAAGTATATAGTTTTGCTACACGATTTTATGTATATGCGTAATCGATCGCCTTTGCAAATGACTGCCGCAGAATTTTCACCCGAAAGCGAATACGGTCAAATTTGCCTTCAGCACCAACGATCCTAAACCACCAATAATATAAATCCAACAAGCCACAACGATCCAAAGTATCAACCTATTACGCCCCAACGATCCAAATTTTTAGTTTTAAATGAGCTACTACTATCAAAACAAGTTCCAACTAGTTCAATATACTTTTTGTCGCGCATTCATCCATCAACCATATTTGATTTTTAGCGTTCTGTTTAATTCTACTCTTCTTTTTCCAATGTTTAACAAAAGTTAGTGGTTTTTGCGGATAGTGTCAATGAGTGTGGCCGGTGTCTTGCAGGAGGCAGGGGATGCTTACTCTAGGGCCCGCACCAGATCCCAAGCATGAGTGAATTTCACCAATCCTTAAGTTTCCACAATCATAGGTGTTTGTTTCAGTAGAGCCGAAATCTATTAGCTTTTTGATCATCCCTGTAAAGGGGAGAATACAGAAGTTCTCCAGTGGCTTCTTGTTCTTTGGAGAGAAACCTTTTTTCATTAACATCTCTGTCTTAAAAGGCTAGTTATATCTGTCTTCCGATGTAGTTACTCCTACTCTTTTTGTCAGAAAAAGTTCAGCTTCTCGAGGAATCTCTTAACAATGAAGGAGAGCTTGCTTTTGGTCATCTTAGCAGTAAATGTGGCAAAAATCTCTCAGAAAAAAATCGAGGAACAATCCGCTCAATTAACCTATCAAAGAGAAAAATTCTGTGACTATGCAGGTTGAATTATCTGTCAACTCCAGTCAGCGAAAAGAATTACAAAAACTTCTACTTGAGTTAAAAGACAAAATTACTTTAATGCGTCGAGCAGAGAAAACAGGAAGAAAACGTCAACGAAAAGATACAGACTGCGTTTAGAAGCAACCCATACAAGGCAGGCAAGGATCTTCTTGACCCTAAATGTCTTTCTATTTAAAAAGGTTGACCAAGAGAGCTTGGAATCTTTTAAGTCTCGTTTGTAACTGATGACTATGTACCATTAGGCAAGTTGATGGATTACCACACCCTCCATCTCTTTAAAAGGCGCTTCCTTCATCTATGCTCAAATATGAAGATTATCCCAAGATTCTTACATGCAACAGGTTGAGTTTATCATTGCGGGGGCTAGTCACCTCTTTGTAAATTATTTTCTTCTCAATACGCTGTAATAAGAAATGTTCTCAAGAAATAATATTCTGTTTTGGAGAGTGACGACTCCACTTATTACACCACAAAAAATATGGGGGAGGAAAATGTAAATCCGAGCGGTTTTGTATTACCTCAGCTGGTTCATACAAGCCAGTTTACCGTTTATACCCAGAGGGTAAAGAGTTCAGCTCACTCTTCTCTGGTAACTTATAAGAAGCTTAGCTAGGGGGTTACTTTTAGCTTGTCTTTGGGTGTAACGACCCCACTTTTTACCCCAGTTCAGTGAGGTGCCCAAGTTTACTAACTTGGTCTTCAGGCTTGACAACCCTGCTGTCCTTAGTGAAAATATCGACAGGCTGGTGCTCTTGTAACAACCTCCTGTGTAAGGCTGAGTGTTGGGGCCCTGTAACACATGTGGAAAGCTACAGCCAGAGTCACAAGTTCTGGCGCACAGGAGGGTCTTAATAATTCTTTTGTATACTAATATATTTTTGACATATACATTTTTCTATTTGTGTTTGATCTGTAACCAGTCCGTTTATGTTGTTAGCTCTGTCTTGTGTCCTATTGTTTGTGATAGAAGGATTGTTTTTTCTCTTTACGATTTTCTTAAAGAATAGTTTTAGGTCCAAGTTGGACAGTACGCATGCTTGTAAGAAGCAAGAAAGTGTATTCGGCACCTTCTTCTGGGAGCCTAACCACAGTTTTGACAACCACCGTCCCTGTAGACAAGATACTTCAGTGCAGCTTGCTGTATTGTAAACCTTTTTTATATTAGCAGGACGGTTTCATCACACATGATCTTGTCTTTGGAGAGTATCGACTCCACTTATTACCTGAGTTAAAAACAAAGAAAAGCACAGATAAACAGAAAGTGGTCAAAGTTTACTTTAGGGAGATAGGGATGTCTAGTTTCTGCTGATGACCGACCATCTGCGGACATCTTCGAGGTGACCCAGCTAGACATCCAAAGTACTTAGGTTCAGAAATATGCGTCGAAACCCACCTGCCTTGGTTAAAGTTCTGTTCATCTTTTCAAATGTGTTGTGTCCTTTTTATTTTTTTAATTAATTCCTTGAAAAAAAAGGAGAATTGTGCTTTAGAGGCATTTTCTCTGGAGGAGTACAACCTCTAGCTTATTTCCAAAGACCTAACAGGTTGCGTTCATTGCAGGGGCTGGCCACCTCTTTGTAAATTATTTTCTTATAGTTAATATAATTAACAAATTTATTAACTCTAACCCTTTGTAAAACAAGGAAGACAAAATATTTGTTTATCTACAATCGTGGACATAAATTATGAGACAAATCAGAAATTCATATAAAATTTAAGTTTGTCACTTCCCCCTTCCCCAATCTCTTCAACACAACTCCGTGATTGTAAGAAATTGCCACCATAAAGTTTGCATTAACTAAGCCTTCTTTTGACCCCTTGGCATTGCAGTGGAGGCTAAGGCCTTCCCCCTTTCTTTGCGACCATCAGGTTCGTTTTGTATTGGAATCCTTTTCCATCTAAGTACATGACGATACCTTGTGTCCAAAAATAAGTTCCCAAGTCACGACTCTTTGCCTTCTTGCAAAAATTCATTCTCTCCTTTAGATCTTTGGCGGTAAAAAGCCATTTCTTATGGGCTTGCAAGTATGCGTACCTAGCTTTGTAAAGGACTCTCTGCACTGTCCGCACTGAATATATTTTCTCTGTGTCACTCTCCAGTCGTACACGTGGAGTTGTGAATGAACCGTCTGATTCTCGAAGTTTTGCAAAGGTTCGCAATATGCGTCTTTCTGCAAGCTTGTTGACTTTGCGTGGTCGCCCAGGGCTTTCTTTGCGATAGTCTGGAGCTGCTCTGATTGGCCTGGTGGTGTGTTGATAAACCATTGCTTTGCGATACCAAGGGAACAACTGCAACAACTTTTTCCTTTTAACAAAACCTTTCTGACACAAAACAGATTTTCTATGGCATGCTGGACCGTAACTTTATTTTTTTGTTTTCGCTCCGCCATCTTTTTTTTAACACAAGACATTTTTAGTTTGTTCACTATGGTGAGAAAAACACAATGTTAACATCTCATTACTTTTTAAACTTCAAACTTAACTTAGAAATAGACAACACGAAGGTGAAACTACAGACCAAAAATTAATAAGAAACAAATTCTCTTTTAATGTACAAGCTGCTCGTCAACTTGGTGACATGTGCATGAAAGCTTCTTTCTGTATTTGAGTCGCTAGAAATACAAAGGTATGGAATGAACACAGCCACATCCCTATTTCAACCAACTTTTCCATACCCACTCCTCTAATGCCAACGACCAAACAACCAACAGTCACCAAGCCCAATACACCTGTTAAAGCAGGCCCAGACCCACCTACCCACAGCAAAGTAATTCACACAGGATTAATAAATAAAGGAAACACCTGTTACGCCAATTCCATCCTGCAAGCATTAACTGCAATCCCATCATTTTGGTTACATCATGTCTAAGGTCAGAAAGCTTTTCTGTTTCCAGGTTTGCTGCTTTTTATTCTTTGTCACTACCTCTCTAAGGGCTGGGTTTCAAGTCTACCTCTCTTAGCCCTGGGCTCTGTGTCAGTAGGTAAAAGCAACAACGATACGATTTGCAGCTGTCGACTTTTCTTTTTCCAAAGTTTAACAAAAGTTATTGGTTTTGGCGGACGGTGTCAATGAATGTGGCTGGTGTCTTGCAGGAGGCAGGGGATGCTTACTCAAGGGCCCGCACCAGATCCCAAGCATGAGTGAATTTCACCAATCCTCCTGTTTCCACATTCATAGGTGTTTGTTTCAGTGCAGTCGAAATCCATTAACTTTCCGATTTTCCCTGTAAAGGGGAGAATGCAGAAGTTCTCCCGCAGCTTCTTATTCTTTGGAGAGAAACCTCCTTTTTTTAATTAAACTTTCCGTCTTAAAAGACTAGTTTTATCTGCATTGCGATGTAGTTACTCCTATTCTCTTCGGAATCTTCTCTTGTTTCTCCTCTATTGAAGTCTGTTATGCTCAGTATGTCCATGCTGTTCCAGTCTTCCACAGCTGTTGAACCTTCCGCCTTCTTAAGAGCCTTGCCGCTTGAGATGGCCAGCATTAGGAAGACCCCATTTGACATTAATACCCAGCAGGACGTGCTTCATGTCTTGGGTGAATTAACAGGACCTTCAGTTATCGCAAGTAATATCATCACCAACATTATAACCACTACGACGTCATGTAATGCATGCTTCTTATCAACTAACAGGGAGGAAAGTACGCCTATTGTGCCACTCCCTATCTCAAACAGCGTTACAGGTTCAATTAATTGTTTTTTGCAACCCCACCTCTTTTGAGGTGACTCAGCTAGACATTTTGGGTACCTTGGTTCAGGAATATGAGTCGAAACCCTTGTACCCTGCACAGAAGTCCTGTTTCTATACCTATCACTTTAGACTTGTGAAGTCTCTTGTCAAAAGCACTACAACTTCAGGGCTGTAATTAACCACTCGTTTGAACAATGGTCATTACACTACTGTTGCTTATAACCAAGTGCATGGTAAGTGGTTTCATTGCAACGACAGAGCAGTGGTCCCTTGCAAACAAAACTTGCTAAATGGTGTCCAATCTTTTCCTTGAAGAGCTTAGGTAAATTTCAGTCACCAGTTTATGTCAGCAAGGGGGGGTTGACGATTCTTATTTTTATTTATTTTATTTTTTTATAATTTTTTTTTGTAGTCTTCTCTTTGAAGAGTGACGACTCAATTTATTACCCCAGTCAAATTAAATGCGAAAAACAAAATAAAAATTACGTCAGCAAGGGGGGGTTGACTGTACCAGGTCCTATCTTTGGAGAGTGACGACTCCACTTCTTACCCCAGTCACACAAGACTGTACAGAGTAGGACAGCTGAAAAGTTATGGATGAAAGAAATGCCTAGTTCCTGCTGAAGACTTCGCAGGCCTCTTTTGCGGTGACTCATCTAGAAATTTTGGGTACCTTGGTTCATGAATATAAATCGAAACCCTTGTACCCTTTACAGAAGTCCTGTCCTACTCTCTCTCTGTCTGTTTGTTGGTTCAATTTTGTGTCAATTATCTCCTTGGAAAAGGAAGAATTGTGCACTTTTATATGAGCATATTCTTTAGAGGAGCAAAACATCTAGAATTTAAATTTTAAGACTTAACTGGTCGAGTTTATCATTGTGCGTGCACTTTGTAACTTCCATTCTTCTCTTTTATTATAATTATGAAAAGTTACATTCAACGCAGCTTTTTCAAGCTAAGTAGACATAAATGTGGCACCTCTGAGTAAGCTGTGGTTTAGTAATCGATGAATGGCTTTATTTGCTTCTGTTCCTTCTCCAGGGGCAATTCCAGGGAGACAACATTTTACTGCATGATCAGACAATTTTTCTAATTCGTTATAAACTTTAATTGATTTTTCAATGCACTGCTTCTTAATTTTTTTAATATTTTCCACTGTTTCAGTAGGGTAGGGGTTTTCACAGTACGAACAGCCCCCAATTCATTTTTATATCGAAACATGTAAGTGATTTCGTTCATAAGGGAGTAATAATAAGGTTATTTTAAAATTTTGTATGTTATTCTCTCAGCAGCATGAAAGAGATATAACTTTATATCAGCATAAAGTAAATGACGGTGGTAAAAGTTTCATTCAGTGCAACATATATTAATTTTACATCATTAAATAAGTTTTGCCTTGAGAAAATTTCCATCCAATTTGTGATGTCTTTTTGTGATGTTGACCTGCAAAGGCATCACTGAGCAATTTGTAATAAATGCATTCTCATATTCCCGATGACAGCCACCAGACTTAAATGTATGGTCAGTAGATTTATAAGTTGTTTTTTCCGCCTTGATTCTTGCTCTAAAAATAAGTTCATAATCTTATCTTTACTGGGGGAACCAATATCTGATTATCATTAAATTTTGGCATTGGTTATGTGGACATGTTACTCATTTGTGTAAAGTTCGCTCCACGTACAACTTGATCAAAAACATATTTTCACAAATGGAATGTAAAGTGAGTGCTGGATAAACTAAAGCGTTCAAAATGAATATGCGACAAACAAGAGTTTGTTCAGGGTCTTCATCTTGAAGGAAAAGTCTCCCGCACTGTTTTATTCCACATTCAAACATTACGGAAAAGCAATCTCTGAAAAACTACGCACATGTTTCACTACTGAAGCCACCTACATAATGATGACAATCCATTACTCCTTTTCCATATTTATCTCATTTGTACCTATTCAATTCATTTTGAATTGCTTTAATATTTATTGTTTAGTGTTGTGTTTTTAGTCGCTGTTGTATTTTTTTGCCTTTTACGGTCAATGTTTTTAGGAAATCCTTGCAAAAAGGGGGATTTTGCTTTTTTGAAAAATCTCTAGAGGGTTGCAACCTCTAACTATAGTAAAACCAGCTGTCATTAGACAAGAAATATCATTACAGCTAGCTGTTGTTTATAACCAAGTGCATCGTAAGTGGTTTCATTGCAACGACAGAGCAGTGGTCCCTTGCAAACAAAACTTGCTAAATGGCGTACAATATTTTCCTTGAAAAGCTTAGGTAAATTGCAGTCACCAGTTTATGTCAGCAAGTGGGGTTTGACGATTCTTATTTTTATTTATTTTTCCAAAGACCTAACAGGTTGAGTTCATCATTGTGGTGGCTTGCTACCTCTTTGTAAATTATTTTCTTATTGCTACTGTCCGAAAGGATAACGAATGATAATCTGGAAAGACAGATTGACACTGGGAAAGACTAGACTCTTTTTATTTATTTGTTTATTTTGTTTTGTGTGTGTGTATGTATGTCTGTTGTTTTTCTGTTATTCTTCTGTTACATGTAACATCACACTCCCTACTGTCAGTCACTATTATAAGTGAAGTATTCAGCAATAAACAGATAGTACTGTCACGCAAGGGGTCAATAGGTAGAGTCGTGGGATGGCATGAAAAACATGCCTGCTGAGCCCACGTAAAAGTTGGCACCCCCAACCCAATTGTTATCTGTCGCTCCCACCAAGCTTAGGCCGGCCCGTGGGATATTTATGGTCTATGACAAAGTTAAATTTTTTAAACAATGATACCCCCAACGATATAGACCCTGACCGTATTAGGACTACCCCTCCGGATATCGATTTCGTTATTACTAACTCCTCTGTCCCCATTGTGCACTTTTATATGAGCATATTCTTTAGAGGAGCAAAACATCTAGAATTTAAATTTTAAGACTTAACTGGTCGAGTTTATCATTGTGCGTGCACTTTGTAACTTCCATTCTTCTCTTTTATTATAGTTATGAAAAGTTACATTCAACGCAGCTTTTTCAAGCTAAGTAGACATAAATGTGGCACCTCTGAGTAAGCTGTGGTTTAGTAATCGATGAATGGCTTTATTTGCTTCTGTTCCTTCTCCAGGGGCAATTCCAGGGAGACAACATTTTACTGCATGATCAGACAATTTTTCTAATTCGTTATAAACTTTAATTGATTTTTCAATGCACTGCTTCTTAATTTTTTTAATATTTTCCACTGTTTCAGTAGGGTAGGGGTTTTCACAGTACGAACAGCCCCCAATTCATTTTTATATCGAAACATGTAAGTGATTTCGTTCATAAGGGAGTAATAATAAGGTTATTTTAAAATTTTGTATGTTATTCTCTCAGCAGCATGAAAGAGATATAACTTTATATCAGCATAAAGTAAATGACGGTGGTAAAAGTTTCATTCAGTGCAACATATATTAATTTTACATCATTAAATAAGTTTTGCCTTGAGAAAATTTCCATCCAATTTGTGATGTCTTTTTGTGATGTTGACCTGCAAAGGCATCACTGAGCAATTTGTAATAAATGCATTCTCATATTCCCGATGACAGCCACCAGACTTAAATGTATGGTCAGTAGATTTATAAGTTGTTTTTTCCGCCTTGATTCTTGCTCTAAAAATAAGTTCATAATCTTATCTTTACTGGGGGAACCAATATCTGATTATCATTAAATTTTGGCATTGGTTATGTGGACATGTTACTCATTTGTGTAAAGTTCGCTCCACGTACAACTTGATCAAAAACATATTTTCACAAATGGAATGTAAAGTGAGTGCTGGATAAACTAAAGCGTTCAAAATGAATATGCGACAAACAAGAGTTTGTTCAGGGTCTTCATCTTGAAGGAAAAGTCTCCCGCACTGTTTTATTCCACATTCAAACATTACGGAAAAGCAATCTCTGAAAAACTACGCACATGTTTCACTACTGAAGCCACCTACATAATGATGACAATCCATTACTCCTTTTCCATATTTATCTCATTTGTACCTATTCAATTCATTTTGAATTGCTTTAATATTTATTGTTTAGTGTTGTGTTTTTAGTCGCTGTTGTATTTTTTTGCCTTTTACGGTCAATGTTTTTAGGAAATCCTTGCAAAAAGGGGGATTTTGCTTTTTTGAAAAATCTCTAGAGGGTTGCAACCTCTAACTATAGTAGAACCAGCTGTCATTAGACAAGAAATATCATTACAGCTAGCTGTTGTTTATAACCAAGTGCATCGTAAGTGGTTTCATTGCAACGACAGAGCAGTGGTCCCTTGCAAACAAAACTTGCTAAATGGCGTACAATATTTTCCTTGAAAAGCTTAGGTAAATTGCAGTCACCAGTTTATGTCAGCAAGTGGGGTTTGACGATTCTTATTTTTATTTATTTTTCCAAAGACCTAACAGGTTGAGTTCATCATTGTGGTGGCTTGCTACCTCTTTGTAAATTATTTTCTTATTGCTACTGTCCGAAAGGATAACGAATGACAATCTGGAAAGACAGATTGACACTGGGAAAGACTAGACTCTTTTTATTTATTTGTTTATTTTGTTTTGTGTGTGTGTATGTATGTCTGTTGTTTTTCTGTTATTCTTCTGTTACATGTAACATCACACTCCCTACTGTCAGTCACCACTTATAAGTGAAGTATTCAGCAATAAACAGATAGTACTGTCACGCAAGTGGTCAATAGGTAGAGTCGTGGGATGGCATGAAAAACATGCCTGCTGAGCCCACGTAAAAGTTGGCACCCCCAACCCAATTGTTATCTGTCGCTCCCACCAAGCTTAGGCCGGCCCGTGGGATATTTATGGTCTATGACAAAGTTAAATTTTTTAAACAATGATACCCCCAACGATATAGACCCTGACCGTATTAGAACTACCCCTCCGGATATCGATTTCGTTATTACTAACTCCTCTGTCCCCATTGTGCACTTTTATATGAGCATATTCTTTAGAGGAGCAAAACATCTAGAATTTAAATTTTAAGACTTAACTGGTCGAGTTTATCATTGTGCGTGCACTTTGTAACTTCCATTCTTCTCTTTTATTATAATTATGAAAAGTTACATTCAACGCAGCTTTTTCAAGCTAAGTAGACATAAATGTGGCACCTCTGAGTAAGCTGTGGTTTAGTAATCGATGAATGGCTTTATTTGCTTCTGTTCCTTCTCCAGGGGCAATTCCAGGGAGACAACATTTTACTGCATGATCAGACAATTTTTCTAATTCGTTATAAACTTTAATTGATTTTTCAATGCACTGCTTCTTAATTTTTTTAATATTTTCCACTGTTTTAGTAGGGTAGGGGTTTTCACAGTACGAACAGCCCCCAATTCATTTTTATATCGAAACATGTAAGTGATTTCGTTCATAAGGGAGTAATAATAAGGTTATTTTAAATGGAGAAAGTCCCAGGATGCTGGGAACACATGTCAATGGTTTGGTCTGCACTTAAAGAGGCCCGGGCCAACAAATCACACCTTGCAAATATATGGCTGGATATTGCAAATGCATATCCTTCAATTCCACACAAGCTTATATTTTTTGCACTGGAAAGGTATGGAGTCCCTCAGAGTTGGATATCATTCATTAAGTCATACTACGTTGGTTTATATAGCAAATCGTTTTCTTTGTCTGCACCAAGCAACTGGCACAAGCATATGCGAGGTATTTTTGCAGGTTGCACTCTTTCCATCATTTTGTTTCTTGCTGGTATAAACATTATTCTTGAATACACTATTGCGGCACCAGCCCCAAATTATATTACTTCTAAAAACGTGCCCCTTCCTTTAGTCAGAGCTTCTATGGATGATATCAACCTAATGTCATCCTCTGTCTGTGGAGCTCAAAGCCTCCTTTCCAGGTGCGTCACTGCTTTAAAATGGGCTGGCATGAGTTTTTGCCCTCGTAAGTCAAGGAGCATAATCCTTATAAAAGGTAGATCTGTAAACTCCACACCTTTTTCTGTGTCTCACATCTCGTCACAAACCGACTTCTCTTCATTCATTCCGTCAATCCATTCATCGCCAGTTCGTTTTCTCGGTCGCATTATTGATGGTACGATTTCAGATGCTAAAGCAATCGACGAGCTAGATAATAAGCTAATAACCGGTCTTACAATCATAAACGGTTCGTGTTTCAAAGGGACCCAAAAACTATGGATTTTGCAAAACCTTCTAATTCCTCGAATCCAATGGCCAATTCTTATTTATGAAGTTCCAATATCTCGGGTTACAAGGCTGGAGCAGAAGATATCAACTTTCATTAGAAAATGGCTATCTCTGCACAATTCCACGTCAAATATTTGCCTATATAGCTCCTGCTCGCCTTGTCCAATGCCAATTAAGAGCTTGACGTCATTGCTTACATGCTCTAAAATAAGTGGTCATTTACTTTTACGCGATTCCAAAGATCCTCTTGTGTCTAACAGTGCACCTACTTTGAAAGTTGGCATGTGGAAAGTGGACAACGCAGTAAGAACAGCAGAGGCAGAGGTGAAAATAAAGTCAGTCGTGGGAACTCCCCAGTATGGCAAAGCCGGCCTAGGGATCAACGAATCTTTCAAAATTCCGATTTCAAAACAGTGCTATGCGTATCGTAAATTAATATCGAACACAGCTAAAGATATCTATGAGGAAGGCAACATGGGTAGAGCATTGCAGTTGGAAGTGCAGGGTCAGTGGACGAGATGGGAAAATTACACAAAAAACGATCTATCTTGGAAGTCCATTTTTGCCATGTCCCCACACTTGCTTTCCTTCTGTCTTGCTTCTACTTACGATGTTCTTCCCTCACCTAGCAATTTAAAGCGCTGGAACGTTTGTACTGAATCTGCTTGTGCCTTATGTTCCAAACAAGTATGTACAACAGCGCATGTTTTAGGCGCTTGCAAGGTTGCTCTATCACAAGGAAGGTTAACTTTCCGACACGATGCTGTGCTTCGCGGGCTCCTGTTAAGTCTACAGCGTTTTTCATCTGAAGTTGTCCCGGAAACGAAAAAGCACCTTAAAGTGTCATTTGTAAAAGCAGGTAGCTATTCCTCCGCTAAAAGATCAAAACCAACTGGTCTATTCCACCATGCTAGTGACTGGGTGATGTTAGCAGATCTGAATGAAGGATTTGTGTTTCCTCGCCATATTGCAATCACATCCCTCCGGCCAGACATTGAAATATACTCAAATTGTTCTAAGCGCATCATCATTATTGAACTTACTTGTCCTTGTGAGGAAAACATGGGATCCTGGCATTCCACCAAGCTTTCCAAATACTTCCCTTTGGTCGAGGTAATACGTAGCAACGGGTGGTTTCCGCATCTTTTTGCAGTAGAAGTGGGTGCTAGGGGCTACTCTTCAAGGTCTCTAACTTGCTGTCTAAAAAGCCTCGGTTTCGCTAGCACATCTGCGTTTTTAACCGCCCGCGAGCTTGGCGATATAAGCATGAAAGCATCCTTTTGCATTTGGATTGCACGAGACTCACCACATTGGTCACAAGATCTTACGCACTGCAGTCCGCCAACATTGACACGATCAAAGGATAGTATACCTCATGAAAAATCCTCGTCTGTTACCAAATCCATTAAAAGTCCATCTTCAGCCATCTCTGACATGCCAAAACCCACGGAACACCATAACCTTAGCCAGGAACTTAAACAAAAGGTGAGCATCGTTCACGCTGGTTTGATAAACTAGGGGAACACATGCTACGCAAACTCCATTTTGCAAGCATTAACGGTTCTTCCAAGACTTTGGTCTCAATTACCATCAGAGTCCTCTTTGTCATCTCCTCTAGTAAAGTCTATAGTCCTAAATATGTCACTACTGAATCGTTCTCGTTCACCAATTGATCCTTCCAATTTCTTACGAGCACTGCAAAACAGAATGCATGCTCTTAACAATAACGCGTTTTATCACAATCACCAACAAGATGTGCCCGAGATCCTTCAAGTTGTTTTTGACGAAATTATTGGATCTTCCCCTTTGGTTGACAATCTACTGTCTGTAACTATGACCACAACAACGTCATGCAACTCCTGTTGTTTCTCCACTTCCAGGGAGCAAAAGGATTCAATTTTAATTTTACCAACGTGTAAGTCAATAGCAGACTCTTTTAACAAATTTTTACAACCTCAAGAACTTCTAGGTGACAACAAGTGGTTCTGCCCCCAGTGTTCATCGCATCAAGAGGCCACAATTGAAACTCAGATTTCTAATTGCGGCGACTTCCTTGTTGTACAATTGTTAAGATACACATCAGTAAATGGGTCTTCTTTTAAAGACAACAAGTTAGTCAATTGCTTGCCTAAAAAACATCATGTCTTAAAGGTAGCATCTCACCCAACTGACGATGTGTCTTTCAACAACAAGTATAACTTGGTTGCTACCATTAACCACTCAGGTACATTAAAAGCAGGTCATTACTGGGCCTTCATTAAGGACCAACAAAACACCTGGTTCAAATGCAACGATCGCTGTATTTCTCAAGTAGACACATTCCACTTGAATAATTCTTCGTCATACATACTTTTCTTTTCCAGAAGTTAGCTTATTTGTATGTCACACAACAAATGGGGGAGGGAATCCATGACCCTAGCGGCTTTATTTACCCCAGCTGATTTATGTTGGTCAGTGCACCGTGAAACCGGAGTTTGCTCACTCCTCTCTTTGTATAGAGACAATGTAAGAAGCACAGCAAGGGGGCTTGATATCATATCTTGTCTTTGGGTTTAACGATCCCACTTATTACCCCAGTCCAGTAGGGAGGCAGAGTTTGCTCACTTTGCTTTCAGGATTGACAATCCTGCTGCCCTTAGTCATTTTAGAAGAAGCTTTGCAAGGGGGTTACATTTTCTTATCTGGTCTTCGTGGTGTTACGCCCACGCATATTACCCCAGTTATGACAGGCTGGTTCTGTCATTAGGCAGGTCCACAGCAACAATTATCTGTGTAAGGCTGAGTGTTGGAGCTCCATAACACATGTGGAAAACTACAGCCAGGGTCACAAGTCCTGGCGCGCAGATAGTTGTTTGCTTCTTAAACACATTCTCTAAAGAATAATTTTAAATTTATCCGTTTAAGGATATTCACGTTATGATAAGTTTTATTTATCTCATTTGTACCTATTCAATTCATTTTGAATTGCTTTAATATTTATTGTTTAGTGTTGTGTTCTGTCGCTGTTGTATTTTTCTGCCTTTTACGGTCAATGTTTTTAGGAAATCCTTGCAAAAAGGGGGATTTTGCTTTTTTGAAAAATCTCTAGAGGGTTGCAACCTCTAACTATAGTAGAACCAGCTGTCATTAGACAAGAAATATCATTACAGCTAGCTGTTTTGTCACCTCATCATCAATAAAGTAAATGACGGTGGTAAAAGTTTCATTCAGTGCAACATATATTAATTTTACATCATTAAATAAGTTTTGCCTTGAGAAAATTTCCATCCAATTTGTGATGTCTTTTTGTGATGTTGACCTGCAAAGGCATCACTGAGCAATTTGTAATAAATGCATTCTCATATTCCCGATGACAGCCACCAGACTTAAATGTATGGTCAGTAGATTTATAAGTTGTTTTTTCCGCCTTGATTCTTGCTCTAAAAATAAGTTCATAATCTTATCTCTACTGGGGGAACCAATATCTGATTATCATTAAATTTTGGCATTGCTTATGTGGACATGTTACTCATTTGTGTAAAGTTCGCTCCACGTACAACTTGATCAAAAACATATTTTCACAAATGGAATGTAAAGTGAGTGCTGGATAAACTAAAGCGTTCAAAATGAATATGCGACAAACAAGAGTTTGTTCAGGGTCTTCATCTTGAAGGAAAAGTCTCCCGCACTGTTTTATTCCACATTCAAACATTACGGAAAAGCAATCTCTGAAAAACTACGCACATGTTTCACTACTGAAGCCACCTACATAATGATGACAATCCATTACTCCTTTTCCATATTTATCTCATTTGTACCTATTCAATTCATTTTGAATTGCTTTAATATTTATTGTTTAGTGTTGTGTTTTTAGTCGCTGTTGTATTTTTTTGCCTTTTACGGTCAATGTTTTTAGGAAATCCTTGCAAAAAGGGGGATTTTGCTTTTTTGAAAAATCTCTAGAGGGTTGCAACCTGTAACTATAGTAGAACCAGCTGTCATTAGACAAGAAATATCATTACAGCTAGCTGTTTTGTCACCTCATTATCATACCCATGGGTATATCATTGTGCGCACAATAAAATTTCAAGTTTTTAAAGTTAAATTAACTATACTTTTTTTCCAGGACTGATAAAAACAATATTTGTGTTACATCCGTCTAACAGTACGTTGTTGAAGTAAGAATGAGTAGAGCCACTAGCTGTCACAATGTCCTGCAATGAAAACGCGCTGACAGTCTTACGTAGTTGTGTCAAGTTGCGTAGTATGGATCCTTCATCCCTGTCACAAACTTTCCTTTGCCTGCCCCTGTTTCAATGGCGACTGTTCATATGCCTAAACAATGTCGTTTAGACATATGAACAGGCTGGATACCTTCTTATAATTTCTGCAAGAATAAAGTAATGTAAACATTCTTACGTTATATGGTGTTTCTTGCAATACGGTTGTTGGTAATTACACTTTTAGATAGTAAATTATATATTTTTTCACTAATTTATCGACATTATCGACATGGAATTCATCACCAACAGAATCTAGATGGTCAATTATGTAACGTGCACAATGAAGTTAGACGTGTATTCAATTATTTTCGTTTAACGTTGTTACCACTTCTATAAGCTAGAACTTTCGCTGGCAAAAACATGCGCTTTTCATAAACTTTCGATCATCTCCAAACATATGCTTCATGGCAGTGAAAAACCACTCCACGGACTGTCGAATGGTATCAAGCAAGAGGGTTTGATCATACTAGGTCTTTTCTTTGAAGAGTGACGACTCCGAGGTGATCCAGCTGGACATCTAGGGTACTTAGGTTCAGAAATATGGGTCGAAACTTACCTGCCCTTGGTTAAAGTTCTGTTCATCTTTTCAAATATGTTGTGTCCTTTGTATTTTTTTAAATATTTTTTAATTAATTCCTTGTAAA